>NC_084621.1:40671977-40969477 GCF_033978795.1 Nerophis ophidion | reverse complement strand
TATATATATATATATATATATATATATATATATATATATATATATATATACATATATATATATATATATATATATATATATATATATATATATCCATCCATCCATTTTCTACCACTTATTCCCTTTTTGGAGTCGCGGGTGGCGCTGGTGCCTATCTCAGCTACAATCGGGCAGAAGGCGGTGTACAACCTGGACAAGTCGCCACCTCATCACAGGGCCAAAACAAATAGACAGACAACATTCATACTTACAATCACACCAATCAACCTATTCCTAGGTGCATGTCTTTGGAGGTGGGAGGAAGCCGGAGTACCCAGAGGGAACCCACGCAGTCACGGGGAGGACATGCAAACTCCACACAGAAAGATCCCGAGCCCGGGATTGAACCCAGGACAACTCAGGACCTTTGTATTGTGAGGCAGACGCACTAACCCCTGTTTCACCATGCTGCCCTGGTAATGGACATTCAGTGTTTTATTACTATATTTATCCAAATACATATGTAAAAAAAAAAAAAAAACCCGCGGTGTCAGATGATGTTATTGTTGATGACTGAAATGCTAATATAAACCAAAGTTAACCCCCCGCCCGACCCCCTCCGAATTGTAAATAATTCAATGCATATACTCTGATGATTAACTTGTGTGATGACTGTATTATGCTGATAGTATATACCGTATTTCCTTGAATTGCCACAGGGCATATAGTATGCGCCTGCCTTGAATTACTACGGGGTCAAACTCGCTTCCCAAAATAATTAGCGCGTGCTTAGTATTACCGCCTGGTCAAACTTGTGACGTCACGAGTGACACTCCCCTTCATCATTTTCAAATGGAGGAGGCTGATTTCAATACCGGTAATTTGAAATCGCATAAAGGGAAGAAAATTAAGAGCTATTCAGTAGGATTTAAAGCCCTACTGAAACCCACTACTGCCCACCACGCAGTCTGATAGTTTATATATCAATGATGAGATATATACATTGCAACACAATACGGCCTTTTTAGTTTACTAAATTGCAATTTTAAATTTCCCGGGACTTTTTTCTTCAAAACGTCACGTAATGATGACGTGTACGCTTGACGTCACGGGCTGTTATGAATATGAGCGCTGCACACACACACACAGCTAAAAGTCGTCTGCTTTAACAACCTAATTACACAGTATTTTGGAAATCTGTGTTGCTGAATATTTTGCAATTTGTTTAATTAATATTGGAGAAGTCAAAGTAGAACAATGGAGTTGGGAAGCTTTAGCCTTTAGTCACACAAAAACACGGTGATTCCTTGTTTAAAATTCACGGAGTTGAAACTTTACTATGGATCACTATCATGGATCCCGGCCACTCGTCAACCAGCAGGTTTCGGTGAGAAAATTTTGGTTAAAAAGTCGCCACTTACCGGTGATCAGCTGAGCTTGTGCCGTCCGTACAGCTGCAGTTGACTTCCATCAGACACTGGCCTCAAGACACCCGTGGATACACCCTTCCGACTATCAGGTACTGTTAAACTCACTAAAACACTAGCAACACAATAGAAAGATAAGGGATTTCCCAGAATTATCCTAGTAAATGTCTCTAAAAACATATGAATCCGTCTCAATGCAATCGCGTTTTTATTTTTATTTTTTTCTAGTCCGTCGCTATCAATATTCTCAAACACGAATCTTTCACCCTCGCTCAAATTAATGGGTAAATTGTCATGTTCTCGGTCCGAATAGCTGTTTTTGTTGGAGGCTCCCATTAAAATCAATGTGAATATATGAGGATCCCTCAACATGTGAGGTCATCTTCTGCCACTTCCGGTAGAGGCAAGGCTTTTCTCCAGTTGCGAACTTTATCGTGGATGTTCTCTACTAAATCCTTTCAGCAAAAATATGGCAATATCGCGAAATGATCAAGTATGACACATAGAATGGACCTGCTATCCCCGTTTAAATAAGAAAATCTCATTTCAGTAGGCCTTTAAGGTCCAAGCCTACATCACACTCAAATTTTTACTGCATACCTTTGGTAAGTGCTGGAGTGAGAAGAGGTTTTAAAATAATTTGCGCATGCTTACTTTTACCGCATGCCTTTGGTAAGCAGAGGAGTGAGAAGAGGTTTTAAATTAATTAGCGCCCGGGCGGCAATTCAAGGAAATACGGTATTTATACCATGAATTGATTAACTCGGACCCCGACTTAAACAAGTTGATTTACTTATTCAGGAACTCTCCTGAAGGAATCAATAAAGTACTATCTATGTTATATTTAGTGGTCAATTGTATGGAATATAAACTGTACTGAGCAATCTACTAATATTGATTGATTGAAACTTTTATTAGTAGATTGCAAAGTACAGTACATATTCCGTACAATTGACCACTAAATGGTAACACCCCAATAAGTTTTTCACCCTGTTTAAGTCGGGGTCCACGTCAATCAACTCATGGTAGTATAAATAAAAGTCTCAATCAATCAAAAAACAATCTAAATCAAATGGATATGTTGGGTTCTTGTGCAAAGTTCATCTCGAACGCGACCTGTTGGAGGCGGATGCAGCCCAAAAAGTCCTCGGTAAAAAAAGACGAGGGAAGTGCGCCCCCTGCCGGTAACTTCGCTCGTGTTAAGCTCTTGATCCCAAGCATCGCCATATTGACGTCCCAGCAACGCTGAGAGGTAATCGTATTTTAGCACAAATCGTCGTATGTTTGTCGCTGCCGTTAAGCCTTTTACCAGAGAAGGGCAGCTGGGAACACGAAGAGCAGCCTCGGTACCTCTCCGCGGCCACATTGCGGCTTGAAGGGTGTTTTTAAGGCGTTGTCAGCCAGTTGCCTCGCCATCCAAAGCAGGCTATTCACTCCCCCCTCTATTAGCATGTTGGCTTAGCACTTTTTTAGCTCTCGGAAATACATTTTTCCAAGCTTGTACGTCGGCTCAACATATATGACGATAATATGACTAAGCGACTATTGCCTTTTACTACTAAGTATTTATTCTACAGTGTCCTCAGGTCCTCGCGGTGCATGCAGGTTGTGTTATATGTGACTTTCCAGCCGGCTTTTCCTTCACACTTGACGAGCTAATGCTAACCAATTAGCATCCCGGCCAGCTAGCCGGCTTGCCCGCTGGTTAGCGTTAGCTTCTTAGCACTTGTGCAGGCCGGGGACCAATAAGGTTTTCCGCGTATAGCCGCCCTGTTCATTAAATTCTTCTTAAATTGGCCACAACCGCTACGAGCCCCGTGACACTCGATCTCACCATTTAAATGAATTGGTTGCTCGGCTACATCAAAGCAATGTAGTCGTTTTAAACCATAATACATGGCGTGCGTTAGCGTAGTTTGACTCATTGACAGCATTGATTCTAATCAACCTACTTTGTTGTTTCCCTGACAGGAGATATTCCCTTGTGGTTGCCCCCAGTGATGACTGTATTGAACCCTGTACCTCCTGATTAGATTGGTTGGATGCCCCCCATTTAACACCCAGGTGGCTTTTTTTAGTAGTTTACCTTTTTACATATTGTTAATCATTTCTGCCTTGTAATTAGGGCTGGGCAATATGGCCTTTTATTAATATCTCAATATTTTTATGCCATATCGTGATACACAATATATATCTTAATATTTTGCCTTGGCCTTGAATTAACACTTGATACATATAATCACAGCAGTATGATGATTCTATGTGTCTGCATTGAAACGTTCTTGCTCATACTGCATTAATATATGCTCATTTTAAACTTTCATGCAGAGAAGGAAATCACAACTAAGTCAATTGAGCAAAACTGTATTTATTAAAGGCCTACTGAAATTAGATTTTCTTATTTAAACAGGGGTAGCATGTCCTTTCTATGTGTCATACTTGATCATTTTGCGATATTGCCATATTTTTGCTGAAGGGATTTAGTAGAGAACATCCACGATAAAGTTCGCAACTTTTGCTTGCTAACAGAAAAGCCCTGCCTCTACCGGAAGTCGCAGACGATGACGTTGCATGTTGATGGCTCTTCACATCTTCACATTGTTTTAATGGGAGCCTCCAACAATAACAGCTATTTGGACAGAGAAAACGACAATTTCCCCATTAATTTGAGCAAGGATGAAAGATTTGTGTTTGAGGATATTGATAGCGACGCACTAGAAAAAAACACGATTGCATTGGGACGGATTCAGATGTTTTTAGACATATTTACTAGGATAATTCTGGGAAATCCTTTATCTTTCTATTGTGTTGCTAGTGTTTTAGTGAGTTTAACAGTACCTGATAGTCGTAGGTGTGTGTCCACGGGTGCGTTGACGTGCAGTGTCTCAGGGAAGTCGACGGCAGCTTTATGGGCAGCACAAGCTCAGCTGATCTCCGGTAAGAACCGACTTTTTACCACAATTTTCTCACCAAAACCTGCTGGTTGACATCCGTTTGGGATCCATGTTCGCTGTGATCCATAGTAAAGTTTCACCTCTGTGAATTTTAAACAAGAAATCACTGTGTGTTTGTGTGGCTAAAGGCTAAAGCTTCCCAACTCCATCTTTCTACTTTGACTTCTCCAATATTATTTGAACAAATTGCAAATGATTCAGCAACACAGATCTCCAAAATACTGTGTAATTATGCGGTTAAAGCAGACGCCTTTTAGCTCTGTGTGTGCGCAGCGCTCTTATTTCCTAACAGCCCGTGACGTCAAGCGTACACGTCATCATTACGCAACGTTTTCAAGAAAAAACTCCCAGGAAATTTAAAATTGCAATTTAGTAAACTTAAAAGGCCGTATTGGCATGTGTTGCAATGTTAATATTTCATCATTGATATATAAACTATCAGACTGCGTGGTGGGTAGTAGTGGGTTTCAGTAGGCTTTTAAAGTTACTAAGCAATGGTACAAACGTTTGTCATTTCCAAAACAGAAAGTGCAAGATTGTCAGAGACTTTTTAAGTGTCAAATAAAAAAGAGCTGCATAATAGGAAATCAAACAATGTTCGTCCTTCGCTATGTGGTAGGTTACTCCGGACATTATTAAATTCTGATGTTGACTAGTTTTTTCATACGGTGTTGATCTGGAAATGTGTGCCTCGTCATTTTGATGGTGTGGGCGTGTGACACCAAGTGCTTACTCCCCTGACATGCTTCATTCTCTAGCAGGTGACTTTTCAAGTTATGCTACATATTAGCAATAATGCTGCTTTTGGTAGCAACGCTTTTGGCCCACACTTGACAAATTACGGTTGTCTGTTCGACTTATTCCCATTTGAAGCCAAACCACCGCCAGACGATGGACGCCCTGCTGTTTTTCTCAGGAATTAATTATTCTTTCATTCGCACCTTCTTTCACTCGTATTACCACTCGCACGGCTCTGCTCGCATCACACTTAACTTTACCCATGCTGCTACTTCTCTGCTCCACGAGGGCGTATACGTATGTGACGTATGACGTGACAGTACGTGACGTGTGTAAGAAGGTGCTCTTACTGTCTGTGAGAAGGAGACACAGGAAAGATTGAGAAGAGCCTGTAGTGTAATGCCCGCAGCTAAAACAATTGCGAGAGAACGTATTCTCGGATATCACGATATAGTCATTTTCTATATCGCACAGAGACAGACCCGTGATATGTCGTGTATATCCATATATTGCCCAGCCCTACTTGTAATGTAATTAGTTTCATGCAAGGATCCATTAAATTTGCATAGAAAGTTACTAAAAGTCACATATCCAAGCTTTAACAATGTGCTTTTAATATGCTTGCCAGAGTAGCTTTCCAACTTCAGTGGCATCGCAACTAATCTCACTTCAATTCATCTGTCACCATCATCCTGGAGAAAACCGTCCAGGTATTTATGTGATTACTGTGAATAGTTCTTAGGGTTGCACAATCAACATAAAATCAACATTTAATTAGCGCGATAAATAACTGCAAGAGGCTGAGTTTTTTTTTCCTCCCACCGTCACCGGTATTTGAGTGACAGGCATATTTGCCTGTCAGAATTTTTGAGCGTCGTGTTTGTTCGTCTCTTGCTCAAACAGCGAGAAATATGTCTCTGGGAATCACTGTCAGCACCTAAGCGTGTTTATTTAACACAGGATGCACATACAGACAGCCTCTTGACTCACCAGATCTGCAAAATAACATAAAAAAAGAGAATAAACATATGATTACAAGGCCAAATGTCCCGCTGTAAAATTTCAGCTTCAAATTGGATTGGAAATCATGGACGAACAAGCGAGAATGCCGTGATCACATGATGGAAATAAACAAGACAACATCTGACCTTGTTGTTCAAACTGGTAAAAAATGCACTTCAAGATGTTCAATATTTATTTTGACGTTACATTTTATTTTTTGTTTTATTTATTTAGGATAAATTTATTTACCTTCTAATTACAGTACAATGGTAAATAATTCTATAGTAATGAGAAATACAAGTGTATATTCTCTTAAATTGTTACTTGAATTGTTAATGTATAATATGATTACATTACATTACAATCATCGTTTGGTTTTATCGTATTTCTTGAATTTAAGAGCATGATGTAGACAAAAGCTGTGGCTTTCTGCTTAAAGCCAAATATGTTGTAAAGTAAATTATTGCATTTTGTTCTAATGTGTGAAACCTTGAGACAAGAATATGTTGACAGTCTAAAAGTAACACGTCTTCTTTCACTCGTTATTTTTTTAGTTTAGGCATTTTTAGGTATAAAAAACAAGAGTTGCAAATATTGTCGCAATTTTGGAGAAAACAAATCCTAGTTTTTTATTTCTATAAATCGTGCAGCCCTATCATATCTTTTGTTGAAAATAAATATTCTTCTAACTAGTAGTGACATTGTTGGTGTCTTTTGCCCTAGGAGATTTAGAGAATATTCTGTGTAGAATATGTCTGGCCCTGTCCCAAGCCGTTCTCGAGTTTACCCTGATGTAAACACACAGAGACCAAGGGAATACTGGGACTACGAGTCCCATGTTGTTGAGTGGGGGTAAGGCAAATGTGAAATGGTTTAGCACAAGTAGTCTTTATCAATTGAAAATGTTGTTAATGTAAAAATTGTCGCCCATTCAGAAACCAGGACGACTATCAGCTAGTCAGAAAACTTGGGCGAGGCAAATATAGCGAGGTCTTTGAAGCTATAAACATCACAAACAATGAAAAAGTGGTTGTCAAAATACTAAAGGTAAGGATCTTCTGTGTATGTGGCAGAATGTATGAGAAAGTTTTGAAATTCCAACAATGTTTGCTTTTTGTCTTTTTTTGCAAAGCCGGTGAAGAAAAAAAAAATTAAGAGAGAAATAAAGATTTTGGAGAACCTCAGGGGTGGCCCAAATATCATCTCACTGTTAGATATTGTCAAGGATCCCGTGGTATGTATTTGTACTATTAAATAATACACTTTTCCATTAGATTAATCGCAATTTTTAATTTAGATTTGTCATGATTGATGACAGATTATTACTTCTTTGTATAATTTATACTAACATTATGACCCCAATATTTTGACACAAGTACAATTGTATTCAGAGTTTCATAAAGGAACATTTTCAAATGTTTTACATCAATTAATTGTTCAAACATTGCCAACAATTTTCTTTAAAGTTCTGTCGATGTTTATTTTAAAGTGAAATTTACCAGAGAGCACAGCACACCAGACAGTTTCCTCACTCATCTTTGCGCTGACCTGATCATTGATCATATAAACCTGCGCTGCCTTTCAAATAACCATCCACGATTAATGAATCTGTATATACATGATTAATGAAATAATGGTTGGGGATTACTCACATGAGTTAACTTGTTATTTTTGAGGGAACTCATTTGTTATTAACTAATTTTACACTTATACTAATTACAAACATACAACATAGATTTGCAAACCCAGGCATCTATCATTGCACAAAACAATAATGCGTGCGTAAGCACACTTAAGTCAATTAAACATATTTTGATTGATCAAACATTTTTCCAAAACTTTGTCTGTGTAACACATGCACACCATGGCCGTTACATCTATTCATCCATCTTCCATCGCTTGTCCCTCTTGGGGTAGCGGGGATGCTGGAGCTCATCTCAGGGCAGAAGACAGGGTACACCCAGGAAAAGCCACTACCTCATCGCAGGACCAACAAAGTTTGCCAATATGCAATTCTGGCTTTCAACTTCATATTGGTTCACTTTACAATAGAAAGGCTTCTGGTGTTTCTAGTTAGGTAAAGTGTTTTGTATTCCTATGTGAAAGCGCAGTGAATAAATTCATAGTTGTCCGATTTTCCTTCATGTTGTTTTTGCCACTATGGATGTGAAATGGGTCATAAATTGTATTCTTTATGGTCTTAAAAGTCTTGACACAATTTGACTTGTTGAAATCTTTATACACTTTATTTATGTAAAGAGTTACACTTGCTTTTGAAGCATTGCGTAATTTCACTTTTCTTGTAGTCCCGAACCCCAGCTTTGGTTTTTGAACATGTGAACAACACAGACTTCAAGGTATGGTTCAAATCTACCTTCCATCTCCGTTCTAGAATAAAACATTTAATAGAATGTGTCTTGCTTTACAGCAATTGTATCAAACACTATCTGACTTTGACATACGGTTCTACATGTACGAAATCTTAAAGGTAAGCAAGTCAACTTTGTGTGATGGTTTTGTTTAAGCACTAGTTTGTCAGTGTTTGCTACTAATGTATAAACACTGCTGTCATTTAAGGCTTTGGATTACTGCCATAGTATGGGCATCATGCACAGAGATGTGAAGCCACACAATGTAATGATCGATCATGAACACAGAAAGGTATTTGCTCTCACATTTTTCTCCAGAAAGACTATTTTATTCCAATGTTGTTATGAAAACACATCTCTATTTTTCCTGTAAATGTTCAGCTTCGCTTAATCGACTGGGGATTGGCAGAGTTCTATCACCCAAACCAGGAATATAATGTGCGAGTGGCCTCCAGGTACTTCAAAGGACCTGAACTGCTGGTAGATTACCAGGTGAGGTCATTGTTGATTTTTCATGAGTTTTTCTGAATGGCACAAGTTTGTCAACTATTTACCTTTTTGCCTCTCTTGTGCAGATGTATGACTACAGTTTGGACATGTGGAGTTTGGGTTGCATGCTGGCCAGCATGATCTTCAGAAAGGAACCTTTCTTTCACGGTCACGATAACTACGACCAGGTAGGATGAAACAGACCATCACTTTTGTTTGTTTTATTCAAATATTGGTTCCCCCCTTTTAACCAGAACTAAAATTATATAATCTAAAATCAACAGCCAGACAACTTTGACATAATTTGATGTTCCACACAAACACACATTAGAACACGTTTTGATAGAGAGAAATATTACCATTAAAGCTGTAGTATGTAACCAGCTTAAAAAAAATGTTTACCCAAACAATAAGAACACTGTATGTAGGGCTGGGCGATATGGCCTTTTATTAATATCTCAATATTTTTAGGCAATGTCACGATATATATATCTCGATATTTTGCCTTAGCCTTGAATGAACACTTGATGCATTTACTCACACCAGTATGATGATTCTATGTTTCTATAATTAAAACATTCTTGTTCATACTGCATTAATCTATGCTCATTTTAAACTTTCATGCAGAGACAGAATTCACAACTAAGTCAAATGACCAAAACTGTATTTATTGAACAGTTATTAAGCAGTGGCACAAAAATTCATGTAATTTCCAAAACAGAAATTTTAAGATTGTCGGAGACATTTTAAAACAAGCTGTGAGTGCACTTTTGTGCATGATGTCACTAAGATGACATATCAAAACAACTCTAAATTAAAGTGCACTTTTTGTACAGAATGCCACTACAATAGTTTAAAACAAATAAAGTGCACTTTTGTGCATGATGTTACACAAGATATTTATAAAACTGTCAAATAAAAATTAGCTGCATAATAGGAAATCAAATAGTGTATGTCCTTCGCTATGTGGTAGTCACTTCGGACGTTATCTCCTTCTCTTCATTCTCTATTGGGTGACTTTTCAAATGATGCTACACATTAGCACTGCTGTTACTCTTTGTAGCAACACTTTTGCCGCATACTTCTTCACTATCTACCCACTTAAAGCCAAACCTGCGTTTTTTCTTGGTAAATAATTATTCCTTCATTTGCTACCAGATTCGCACATTCTTTCTCTCGTATTACCACTAGCATCCCAGTTAACGCTACCTGTCTGCTCGGCGAGAGCGTGTGACGTTGCACACGTGACAGTATGTGATGTTTGTAAGAAGGTGCGCTTGTTTTATGTCTCTGAGAAGGAGAGACAACAAAGAGCGAGAAGAGCCTGCAGTGTAATGCCCGCAGCTGAAAGCAACTGCGTGAGAACGTATACTCTAATATGACGATATAGTCATTTACTATATCATTTACTATATCGTACAGAGACAAACCCGCGATATATCGAGCATATTCGATATATCACCCAGCCCCAACTGTATGTTAATTTTAAGAATACAGATTTCAATTACCAGTAGACTGGCAAAACAAGTTAACTTTATATGCTTAATTGTGTTTCATCATATCCAATTTTATTTAAACTCTGCAAATTATGTGAAAATGTCGTCTAAACATCACAAAATGCCACAAATTCAGTCAGCTATTTTGAATAACCCCCTCCGAGCGTCTTTGGTAATTTCTGTAGATTCACTTCACTTGAGTAACACTTGTGCACTCTTACTATAGTAACAGATTAGTTATACAAGTCTGTATATAATATAGTAACAGACGCATTCATAACAATATGTAATATTTACCGTATTTTGGTCACTTTATTTGGTCATGTCTTCGGTTGGTGTGTTCCTCTCTTCTGATATCTTCCGCGCATTGATTTACTTTTCCAAAGCAGCCCACTTCTGGCAACGAATGTGTGTTTTTTCATCATGGCAGACTTGGTAATCGACAACAAAGACAACTATTTTTGGACGAATCAGAATTGACAGCCTTACAAAGTTAAGTCTCAACAATAGTCATACACACACTAGGTGTGGTGAAATTATCCTTTGCATTTGACCCATCCTCATGTTCACCCCCTGGGAGGTGAAGGGAGCAGTGACCAGAAGCAGTGGCCGCGCTCAGGAATCAATTTAGTGATTTAACCCCCAATTCTAACCCTTTGATGCTGAGTGCCAAGCAGGGAGGCAATGATTCCCATTTTTAACCTTCAAGTCTGAACAGGTGAGGTGGCCTTATCTTTTTGAAGCTGAATATACAGAGGATGAACTACTGGTTATAGAAGCCAGCACAAAGGAAGGGTGAGAGGTTGGAGCAAACGGAAGCCAAGAGAGTGAAGTCGGCGTGACTTGACGCTAGAGCTGAATCAATTACACGGGTAACTCGAGTAATTTGATTACAACATTTATTTGAGGAATTTTCGCTGCGTCGAGGCGTTGCTAAGTTGTTTGTTGTTTTTTTACGGCATATTTCTTCGCTAAGGCCATGTCCACAAGAACACAGATACTTAATAAACGCATAATTATCTCTGCGTTTAGGCCTCTTGTTCAAACGCAGACGCATACTTTTGTCCTTAAAAACGCAGACTTTTACTAACGCTGGCCAAAGTGTAGAGATCCAAACCTCTCCACTCAGCGGAGACTTGTGATGACGTCACGGTTGTACGCTGTCATTTCCAAACTCAACAACGCTGCCTTGCTGCCTTTAAACACATTATTAGAGGACTTAATCTATGTTTGAACTAGGGCTGGGCGATATGGCCTTTTTTTAATACCTCAATATTTTTAGGCCATATCGTGATATACAATATATTTCTCGGTATTTTGCCTTAGCCTTGAATGAACACTGGATACATATAATCACAGCAGTATGGTGATTCTATGTGTCTACATTAAAACATTCTTGTTCATACTGCAATAATATATGCTACTTATAAACTTTCATGCAGAGAAGGAAATCACAACTAAGTCAATTTACCGAAACTGTATTTATTAAAGTTATTAGCAGGTGACTTTTCAAATGATGCTACATATTAGCAGTAATGCTACCTTTCGTAGCAACTAGGGGTGTAACGGTACACAAAAATTTCGGTTTGGTACGTACCTCGGTTCAGAGGTCACGGTTTGGTTCATTTTCGGTACAATAAGAAAACCACAAAATATACATTTTGTGATTATTTATTTAACAAATTTGCTAAATCTTCCACCAAAAATATTTTCCTTAGTGGAATATTTGATGTGAAGTAATCAGATACTTGGATAGGTCAATAATTCATAATAACATTGATTTTGATTAAATATTATGTTTTGAGCAATGACAGTTTGAAATTAAAAAAAAAACTGCTTTGTTTTATTAGTCAAAGTTGCAACTTTTTTTAAATTACATTTAGCCTTTAAGCTTTTTTATTTCACTTTATGTTTTTGTTTATTTTAATAGTATTTTTAGAATGTGCCGTGGGCCTTTAAAACATTAGCTGTGGGCCGCAAATGGCTTTTGGGGCACACTTTTGACACCCCTGCTAGAGATATTAAAAAATAAAATCTGATAAATCTATGGGTAAAAAGCAGAGCCTGGCAACGCATGTGCGTTTATCATAACTCTCTCGCTCTCTCTGTCTCTGCCCCTCCCTCACGAATGTTGCTGTGTGCAGCGCTTTTTATTTTTATTTTAACCCCTTAACCCTGAATGTACATTGAAAATACACGCTACCCTAACTTAAAATGCCGGACATTCGAGGCTTTTAAGAAACTCCACCTGGACAGCTCCGCAAAGAGGACATATCCCGTTAAAAGAGGTGTGGTCAGTCTATCATAGCCCAGTCGTTGCTAGCATGCCGTGTGTTGTTGTTTTTTTGATTGATTGAAACATTTATTAGTAGATTGCACAGTTCAGTACATATTCTGTACAATTGACCACTAAATGGTAACACCCGAATAAGTTTTTCAACGTAAATCAATTCATGGTGCATCGGTGTGCATTGTTTACACAACGTGCGGTGCGCTACTTAAAATGTTTGTGTCGTTCGGTACACCTCCGAACCGAAACCCCCGTACCGAAACGGTTCAATACAAATACACGCACCGTTACACCCCTAGTAGCAACGCTTGTGCCCCACACATGACAAATTAAAGTTGTCTATTCGACATATTCCCGGCTGAAGCTGAATCACCGCCAGACGATGGACCCCGTGCGTTTTTTCTTGGGAATTAATTCTTCCTTCATTTGTTACGAGATTCGCACCTTCTTTCTCTCGCAACAACCCGCTAGCATCACAGCTAACGTTAGCCACACCGCTACCTCTCTGCTGGGCGAGGGCGTATGACGTGACAGTATGTGACGTATGTAAGAATGTGCGCCTGCTTGTCTGTGAGAAAGAGACACAGGAAAGAGCGAGGAGAGCCTGTAGTGTAATGCCTGCAGCTAAAAACAACTGCGTGAGAACTTCTACTCCAGGGGCGCTCACACTTTTTCTGCAGGTGAGCTACTTTTCAATTGACCATGTCGAGGAGATCTACCTCCTTCCTATTTATAATTTATATTTATTTATTTATGAAAGAGACCTTTTTGTTAACAAGTTAATGGTGTTTAATGATAATACAAGCATGTTTAACACACATAGATTCCTTTCTTTCATGAAGACAAGAATATAAGTTGGTGTATTTGATTCTGATGACTTGCATTGATTGGAATTAGACAGTGGTGCTGATAACGTCCGCATTTTCAAATGGAGGGAAAAAAAAAGTCCTCCTTTCTGTCCAATACCACATGAAAGTGGTTGGATTTGGCATTTCATTTGTCCAACTTGCATACTCGTTTTTAAACACTTTGTTATGAGCGTAGCATATGTGTGTGGCCCTTTAATGTCTGGCAGCAGGTGAGTGACGTCAGTGAGTGTGCGGATGGGCAAGCAAGTGAGAAAGCGGTCGCTGAGGGCGGGGGAGAAATACATTGGCATCAAACTCCGTAGCTTGCTAGCTTGTGCACGCTAGCTTTCTGAGACTCTTATTTTGTTAGCACAGGCAAGATGAAACAGGTCTTTTATGGTGAAGACAGGAACTGTGCAGTCGGTCTTTAGAGTTTTGACAGTAGGTACGGAGTCTCTAGAAATAAAATGTGTTTCTCTGCGTCCGCCCTGTTAGTGATTTTTTTCTTAAATATGAGCTCGCAGCAGCCAGCGTCATCTCACAAGATCCTCGGGTGCCGAGAATGTCAAACAACTGACGAAAGTGAAGTCAGGGAATGATTGATGATTGCTCATTTTTATGTATATTTTTTAATGCCTGGCTTGAGATCGACTGACACACCCTCCGAGATCGACCAGTCGATCGCGATCGACGTAATGCCCACCTCTGTTCTACTCGAATATTATGATATAGTCATTTTCTATATCGCACAGTGACAAACCTGCGATATATCGCGTCTATCGATATATAGCCCAGCCCTAGTTTGAACGTAAACATGCTGCTCTTTTTACTCAAAATTATTAAAGACACATCAAAATGGGCTTTGCGACTCTCCCTCTGGCGCTAATGACAGTCAGCTGTTTTGGATACGATCGTTATCAAACCTCTGCCTGATGGAACAACTTTGACAGGCAAGACTTTTTGCTGTTTGTCATTAGAAAGGTGCAACATTGTCTTATGTTTTTAGTCCTTGTTTAACGACGAATAATGAAGTCTTGCGTCCATTTTTGTAGATGCTCCACCGTGCTCACTCATAAAAAGAGACCAAGTAACTAAAAAAATAGCGTCCTTGTAGTGTGGACTGATGTTAAAGACGATATACACTTCATTACACATGTACCATATCACTATGTCCATGATTAAATGCTTTATAATTCTATGACAATTTAGCAGCGGTAGACACTTAAAAATGCAAAAGGGTTTTGTTAGTGCGCGCTGATTTAAGAAATAATGTACACTTCACTGCACATGTAAAACATCACCATGTTGCTGAACATGTTATAATTCTATGAGTGTTGGGTTTTAGCAGCACAGGACTGTGCATTCGCTTTTTAATAATGTTCCCAGGATTCTGTGTGTACGTGCGGGCAGGTTTTAAAGCTAATGTTAATGTCATTGTACATCTTAAGTCGATTAAAATAAACATAATATGGGTTGTACTTGTATAGCGCTTTTCTACCTTCAAGGTACTCAAAGCGCTTTGACACTACTTCCACATTTACCCATTCACGCACACATTCACACACTGATGGAGGGAGCTGCCATGCAAGGCGCTAACCAGCACCCATCAGGATCAAGGGTGAAGTGTCTTGCTCAGGACACAACAGACGTGACAAGGTTGGTACTAGGTGGGAATTGAACCAAGGACCCTCGGGTTGCGCACGGCCACTCACCACTGCGCCAAGCCGTCCCATAATAGGAGGTGTAATGCTACCAGTTCAGCTATTGCTGCTTTTTTCAGGCTTCTGATTGGACAAAATGTGCATGACAGCAGGTGTATGTTTTTGTGTGTGGACAGAGACAGTTTTGAAACTACACTTGTGTGGACGGAGATTGTTTTAACCCCAAATATGTGTTTTTGAAACTCCTCCGTGTTCGTGTGATCATTACCTCAGGCTGCACCAAATAATAATATAAATCCATTTAATAAAGTCAAAATACAAATAAGGCAACAAGAGAAGTATCCCACACTTCTCTTTTGTAAAGTAAATTTTTACAGCCGACATAAGCATCTACATCAGCAATATGATTTTCCTGAGGAGCTGGACAGGACATAAATTATATAAATATTTTTTTTCAAGCAAAAATATTATTTATTAGATTTACTAGATTAATTGATTGGGATATTAGATAGTGAAGTGAAGTGAATTATATTTATATAGCGCTTTTCTCAAGTGACTCAAAGCGCTTTACATAGTGACACCCAATATCTAAGTTACATTTAAACCAGTGTGGGTGGCACTGGGAGCAGTTGGGTAAAGTGTCTTGCCCAAGGACACAACGGCAGTAACTAGGATGGCACAAGCGGGAATCGAACCTGCAACCCTCAAGTTGCTGACACGGCCACTCTACCAACCGAGCTATGGTTGGTAGAATATTTTAGTAATCGAGATAGAATACTCGATTACTAAAATATTCGATAGCTGCATCTCTCATACTTACCAACCTTGAGACCTCCGATTTCGGGAGGTGGGGGGCGTGGTTTGGAGGCATGGTTGGGGCGGGGGTCGTGGTTAAGAGGAGAGTATATGTACAGGCAATTCACCAACTCGAGTATTTTATATAGCGTATTTCCTTGAATTGCCGCAGGGCATATAATATGCGCCTGCCTTGAAATACTGCCGGGTCAAACTCGCTACCCAAAATAATTAGAGCATGCTTAGTATTACCGCCTGGTCAAACTCGTGACGTCACGAGTGACACTTCCCCTGTCATCATTTTCAAAATGGAGGAGACTGATTTCAATACCGGTAATTCGAAATCGCATAAAGGGAAGAAGATTAAGAGCTATTCAGTAGGATTTAAGTTCCAAGCTTACATCACTCTCAGATTTTTACTGCATGCCTTTGGTAAGTGCCAGAGTAAAAAGAGGTTTTAAAACAATTAGCGCATGCTTACTTTTACCGCATCGCATGCCTTTGGTAAGCGCAGGAGTGAGAATACGTTTTTAATTAATTAGCGCCCCGGCGGCAATTCAAGGAAATACGGTATAGGTATATATATATATATATATATATATAGTGCAGAAAATAAGTATTTAAGCACCCTGCTATTTTGCAAGTTCTCCCACTTAGAAATCATGGAGGGGTCTGAAATTTTCACAGTAGGTGCATCTCCACTGTATGAGAAATAACCTAAAAAGAAAAATCCAGAAATCACAATCTATGATTTTTTAACAATTTATTTGTGTAATACAGCTGAAAATAAGTATTCGAACACATGTCTATCAGCTAGAATTCTGACCCTCAAAGACCTGTTAGTCCGCCTTTAAAAGTCCTCCTCCACTCCATTGTATTATCCTGAATCAGATGCACCTGTGTGAGGTTGTTAGCTGCATAAAGACACCTGTCCACCCCATACAATCAGTAAGACCCAACCATTCAGCATGGCTAAGAGCAAAGAGCTGTCCAAAGACACCAGAGACAAAATTGTACAACTCCACAAGAATGGAAAGGGCTCTGGAGAAATTGCCAAGCAGCTTGGTGAAAAAAGGTCCACTGTTGGAGCAATCATTAGGAAATGGAAGAAGCTAAACATGACGGTCAATCTCAATCGGAGTGGAGCCCCATGCAAGATATCACCTCGTGGGGTCTCGATGCTAAGAAAGGTTAGGAATCAGCCCAGGACTACACTGCAGGACTTGGTCAATGACCTGACAAGAGCTGGGACCACTGTGTCTATGGTCACTATTAGTAATACACTAAGACGTCATGGTTTGAAATCATGCATGGGGCGGAAGGTTCCCCTGCTTAAACCAGCACATGTTATGGCCCGTCTTAAGTTTGCCAATGACCATTTGGATGATCCAGAAGAGTCATGGGAGAAAGTTTTGTGGACAGATGAGACCAAAATTGACCATATCGGTCACAATTCCATTATGTGTGTTTGGAGGAAGAAGAATTATGTGTTCCATCCCAGGAACACCTTCCCTACTGTGACGCATGGGGGTGGTAGCATCATGCTTTGGGGGTGTTTTTCTGCTCACGGGACAGGACAACTGTACTGTATTAAGGAGAGGATGACTGCAGCCATGTGTTGTAAGATTTTGGCCAAAAACCTCCTTCCCTCAGTCAGATCATTGAAGATGAGTCGTGGCTGGATCTTCCAACATGACAATGACCCAAAGCACACAGCCAGGAAATCCAACAAGTGGCTTCGTTAGAACCATATCAAGGTCCTGGAGTGGCCTAGCCAGTCTCCAGACCTAAATCCAATTGAATATCTTTGGAGGGAGCTGAAAGTCTGTGTTACTCAGCGACAGCCCACAAACCTGACTGATCTAGAGAAGATCTGTGTGGAGGAGTGGGCGAAAATCCCTCCTGCAGTCTGTGCAAACCTGGTGAAGAACTACAGGAAACGTTTGACGTCTGTAATTGCAAAAAAAGGCTACTCTACCAAATATTAATGTTGGTGTTCAAATACTTATTTTTAGCTTTATCACACAAATAAATTGTAAAAAATCATGGATTGTGATTTCTGGATTTTTCATTTTAGGTTATCTCTCATACAGTGGACATGCACCTACCGTGAAAATTTCAGACCCTTCCATGATTTCTAAGTGGGAGAACTTGCAAAATAGCAGGGTGTTCAAATACTTATTTTCTGCACTGTATATGAAATACTTAACTTTCAGTGAATTCTAGCTATATATTTTTATTTTATTATATATATAAATAAAATAAATAGTTGAATTTCAGACGGCACCTATCAAATACAGAGTAATAAAAACACCGTTATTCTACTAACTGTACTGTGCTTGCTGGTTACTAAAAAAACAACAACACTTACCTTTCACTATTTGAGTAACGTCACTTCCGAGTTTCCAGAAGATGGCGCCAGTATGTGCTCTGGCCTGCCGTCTCTCGCCCTCAGCTCTGTTCGTTTTTGTGTTGTTTGCATCTATTTTCGTCTCTGTCAGCTCACTGCTTGTGTATGACCGCCAAACACTGTTGGATCTTTGCCCCTCTCCCACTGATATGATCAACTTTGACGTTGGTTTTTCGACGTCCCAGTCAGCTTTTTTACCTGGCCGGATTCCTGCCTTCCTTTCCCGCCTCGTGGCTCCTCTCCCTCGCCACCTGCGGGCTGTGTGTCGGGCCCCACCTGGATTAGCTGCGCCCTTGGGCGTGCTGGCCCCCGCCAGGTTCGGTCTTGTGAACGCAAAATCTTTGACAAACGAAACGTTTATCCTGAAGGATTTCTTCACTTCCCGCGGACTTGACTTCCTCTGTGTGACGGAAACATGGCTGAGAGCCGGTGAGTCCGCCCCTCTTAAAGAACTTCTGCCTCCGGAGTGTTCCTACTTTAATTCTCCGCGGTCGTCCAGTCGAAAAGGAGGAGGATTAGCAGTCGTTTTTAAAAATGACTTTAAATGCCGTCAGATCCGCCTGCAATCCTCCATTTCAGGCTTCGAACTGTGCATGTTTGAGCTGGAGGGGGCGTGGCTTCCAGCTCCAGCTGAATTTTGGGAGATTTTCGGGAGAAAATTTCTTCCGGGAGGTTTTCGGGAGGGGCGCTGAATTTCCGGAATCTCCCGGAAAATCCGGGAGGGTTGGCAAGTATGGCAGCTCTACTTGAAGCTGTAAATATGGAAATTGAAGCCAAGCAATTTCGATATAAATGGAGTGTTAACCAAAGTAAACCGAAGAAAAATGTCTCTGGCCACAATTTAATATTGTACATGAAACACGCAGTTTCATGCGTGTTATTACAACTACAGTGCATACGCTGTCGGGCTGTGTACAAACAAAACATGAAATGTGGGGTAATACTATACAGATACTGTAATATGATAACTTAAGTTTTTCAGTCAGTACAGATTGGTGTCTTTTAGCATTGTGTTTTGCATTACAAATTAAAACATGTTTCTTGCTGGCGTGGAAGCTAGCTAATACCTTTCCGTAGCTAGCTTTTACGGATAATACTAAGGCCTGCTGTTATTATGCTATAAAAATAGTTTGTCAGTGATCGTTCTTATAATAACAATGTTATTGGTTATCATACAGGTTACGGAACGTAAATGAAGTATTCACGGTTTCTAAATGCATTTTTGAAGTGATTTAGAAGTAGATTTGATTGCTTCTATTAGCTGCATTGCTAGCCACCATGACCTAGCCAATTTTTACAAGTTCGTAATGCAAAAAAAAGTTTTTCTTGTCTGATAATGGTTGTGAACGATAGGCAAAATCCCCCCCAAGAAAGTGCCATTCCCCTTATAAAGTCCTACTAATATTGTGATTGTTGGTCCAATCCATTGTATTTTCATTGTTGATTTTCACAACTAAAACTAGAGTCTTGGCTGTTGTTGTTCTGCAGGAAAGCCAGGGGGCTTTATTCAACATGAATGACCACATTGTAATGTCTTTGATGCTATTTGTTTGCATCAACAAAATATCCCTAATGGAATTGATAAACTAAATGAGTAAATCTCTCATAGGCTCAACAGCATACTGTATCGTAATATTGCTAAAGAACAGGGGCATCTATGTTTAAAGAGACAAAATATGAACTTCACACCATAACAACAACTGCAGACATGAATTGTAGATGACAGACTAACATTTTAGCAGGAATCAATCAACTGCCCAAAACATGTCCTTTTTCTCATTAGCTTTATGATCACAGCAGCACTCGTTATGTCAATCTCTTACGTTACTTTGCGATGCATGAATAAGTTTAACATTGTCTTTTATGGTTTACTGCTTAATTTAAGGACCTCTCCAGATGTAAAGAGTTGATGTGACTCCAATAATTCTTTCTGTAAATACTTGTGTCAAAGGAAAGGAACTTTAGGTGAGCAGGAACGTGATGATCAATGTTTTAAATCTTTGAAAAATAATCATTCTTTACGAGTGTATTAATCCACTCCATTCTATTTTAAATATTTTTTAATGATTGCTTATATATTTGCCTCTTAACATTTAAAATTATGCCCAAACCTGCACTGATGCAAAAGGTAAATAAACAGTAGCCTAATGGGATTCTAGACCATCGCCTAAAACCCGGAAGTACGTCTGTCACATGATTACTACCGAGCAACAAGCTACTGCTTGATGCAACAGCTAAGCATACAAGCTAGTACGAAATAAGTAGGGATGTAACGGTATTGTAGATAAAGCGGTATTGCAGTTTCAAAGTCTTCACAATATTGCCGTGACTTGTGACTGTATCAAACGAAAACTTTGTGAGCGTAGGTCTAAAAATAAACATCTCCCAGAATACTCTGCACAGCGCGGGACCGCCATGTGGGGGACGTGTAATGCATCAAGCAGGAAGTGAAGTAAGTTCGTACTTGTATTAAATAAGAGGAATTGCTTTTTTTTTCTTTTTTTAGACATTTCCTGAAAATGTAATCAAAAATCTGTCCTTAAGTATTTGAGTTATCTTGTTAACAAATGGAAGAACAAACCCTGATAAAAACAATTACCTCTGCGCGCCACTTTCGTCACGAGCGCTTCCTAGGCGACACAGATCCAGTCGGTCACGTCGAGGGACATCACAAAAAAAATGTTCACCACGGTAAATACGAGTCAACTGAAAAGCTACTTGATAAATCTTCAATTCATCCATTTTCTATCGCTTGTCTCTCTCTATGCCACGGGGGTGGCTGGAGCCTTACAGGTCTGCACTTGGGTCAATCAGAAAAGATATTTGAAGCCAGCAACGCTAAGCATCAGTTGGTGAGGTATTTACTAGGGGTGTAACGGTACGTGTATTTGTATTGAACCGTTTCGGTACGGGGGTTTCGGTTCGGTTCGAAGGTGTACCGAACGAGTTCCACACGGACATATTAAGTAGCGCACCGCACATTGTGTAAACAATGCACACCGAGGCACCATGAATTGATTTACGTGTACCCAGACTTAAACAAGTCGAAAAACGTATTCGGGTGTTACCATTTAGTGGTCAATTGTACGAAATTAGTACTGTACTGTGCAATCTACTAATAAAAGCTTCAATCAATAAAAAAACACACGCCATGCTAGCAGCGACCGGGCTACGATAGACTGACCATACCTCCTCTTTACACCGGATATGTCCTCTTTAGCGGAGCTGTCCGACTGGAGTTTCTTAAAAGCCTCAAATGTCCGGCATTTTAAGTTAGGGTTGCGTGTATTTTCAATGTACGTTCAGGGTTAAGAAGGAGTTAAAAACCAAACAAATTGTGTCCGCAGCAACATTCGTGAGGGAGGGGCAGAGACAGAGAGAAAGAGAGAGAGTTATGATAAACGCGCATGCGTGTCCCGGCTCTGCTTTTTACCCATAGATTTATCATATTTAATTTTTTTTTTTAATCTATAGCAGGGGTGTCAAAAGTGTGCCCCATAGGCCATTTGCGGCCCACAGCTAATGTTTTAAAGGCCCACGGCACATTCTAAAAATACTGTTAAAATAAACAAAAACATAAACAAAAGTGAAATAAAAAAGCTTGAAGGCTAAATGTAATTTAGAAAAAGTTCCAACGTTGACTAATAAAACAGCAGTTTTTTTTTCTTTCAAACTGTCATTTTTTAAAACATAATATTGAATCAAAATCAATGTTATTATGAATTATTGATCCATCCAAGGTTCCCATTACTTCCCATCAAATATTGCACTAAGAAAAATATTTTTGGTGGAAGATTTTGCAAATTTGGTAAATAAATAACCAAAAAAATTGTTTTCTTACTGTACCGAAAATGAACCGAACCGTGACCTCTGAACCGAGGTACGTACCAAACCGAAATTTTTGTCTACTGTTACACCCCTAGTATTTACATTATTAAAGGTTATATCGTTAGTTAACTTGTCTGAGAAACAGCCTTTTCCAGACTGATATAAAAAATGTCCATTGTAGCGGACAATTTTTCTCAAAGTAAACGTTAAGACACGAAAGTGAACATTGTTTTAAAATTGTTACACACAGCTTACATTATCACTTTAAGCACTCAACTGTAAGTTGGGTTTTTTTTAAATATATTTTCCTAAAACATTGGATGTTCCTGTATTATTTTCAGCACTGAAAAATATATGTTTTTAGTAACAAATATGATTAGAATATTTGAGTATTATGTTTGTGGTCAATTAAAGTAGTTGTGTTTACCCTTAACATTCCTGACACTTTGTTTTTCACACTATTCATGGTATCCACGGGGTCCTAAAAAGTGTAAACCTACCCTAAAATTTCATTAAAGGTCTTAAATAGGATTTTGAAAGTTCTAAAAAGTATATTAACATTACTTTTATTTAAAACATTAATAAACTTCAGTCTTTCTTCTGATAGTTTCGATTTTTTTTATAATGTAAATACAAAATGGAACTAAAGTAAGCTACCTGTGCTGCTGGATCCGAATTTATTGTAAATATCTCTGTGGTAGTAGTGTACTCACAGCAGTAAAACTTATCAAAAAATAAAAATGTTCCAACATTATTTTTATTATTTCATCCAATAATTTCAGGTCAGCTTCTCATGCCTAATATTTTCTCCAAGTTCATACAGCAACTAGCATTAAAAGGTATAAAGGTTGTCTGTTTTGTTTACACTCGGTTTATGGTTGGGCGAGGAAGATTTGCAAATGTCATCTTATTCTTAAATAACAGAAAAATCATTTTCAAAAATGTCACAAAATCAAGGTATTCATACATACCAGATACAAAATGAGCTGAGCAAATTTGAGTGTTATTTAGCTTGCTCACATCCAAATTCTGTTTGAGGCTTGCAAGCCTTAAACGCCTTCTTTCTTTTGAATTTAGACAGTCTGCACATTGTTTTTCACATCTTTGTGCAGAAACAGTAGTAGTACTGTAGTAGTATCTGTTCGCTCAATTCTGACAGCCATAAAAATACTGCAAAAGTTAACCAGTTAGCTATAGCAGAGACAATAACAGTCCCTTTCACAGACAATATATTGTTGCGTTTTCCTCTACCATTGCTGACGTTCTGGTTGTTCCATGAAAACACCTGATATGAAGCACACTGCACATTTGGAAAGAAAACAGCTTCATGGCAAATCGGAAAAATGGCTGTTATGTTTGCCAATAATGTTTTCAATTATTTTAAAATAGAGATACTTCTGGTGTATTTATTTAAACAATGTTGTTTTCTAATGAGAGAGCAAATAATGAATTTGTATCCTTACAATTCATTTTGGCCCTCTGATTTTCCTTTGTCTTTGTACATTTTTGTCCATATGGATGTGAAATGGTATTTAATATTTATTATGGTCTTAAAAAGTCTTAAGTCTTTAAGGGGAGCTGCACTTTTTTGGAATTGTACCTATCGTTCACAATCATTATGAGAGACATCACAACAGCTGTATTTTTATTTAACGCATTCCAACTCATAAATACAAATCTGCTTACAACGGAGTCAACGGGAAGTCCTCAATTCCGCCCATCAAACCCAATAAATAACCATTCAGAAATTGCCAACAATACAACTGTAGGATACTCATGGAAAAAACACATCGAACATCAGAGACCTGTTTCACAACTTCATTGATTTCAAAAAGGCATTCGCTCCTGTAGGCACGAAGGACTCTGGCACACACTAAAATAATTCAATATCGAAAACGGGCTCATACAAGTCACTCAGGCCCTCTATGGTAAAGCCACCAGCGCAGTCCTCCTTAACCAAATAGGACAGTTCTTCCGAAACACATTAGGTGTCAGGGAAGGATATATTCTCTTCCTAGTTAATCAATTTCTAGAGAGAATCATGCAGGAATTCATACACAAGCACCAGACTACAATATCAATAAACGGCAGGCCCATCTGGAATCCACGTTTTGCAGATGATATCAACTTCATGGCAGGCTCAAAGGCTAAACTGCAGGACCTTACAAACAAATTATGCACAGCAGCTGGTGCCTATGGAATGGAGGTCAGCACAGCCAAATCAAAAGTACTGGTGAACACCTTAAAGAACTCAAGGACCAACATAGTAATGGATGGGGACCAACAGGAGGAAGTGTCCAGATTTAGATACTTGGGAGCTACACTGGCCAAAGATGCCACATGCGATGCAGAAATCTGCATTCGAATCGCCCCAGCAGCAGTGACCAAACTAAGCAAAATATGGAAACGCAACATCCACTTCAAGACAAAGTTCATACTTTACAAACCTCTAATGACATCAATACTATTGTATGGATGTGAGACCTGGACACCTGGTAGATTCAGAACGAAACATACAAGCCTTTGAAAACAAATGCCTCAGTGAATACTCAAGATAACATACCACCAACACAAAACCAGTGATGCGCCACATGTGGGTAAAATGAGCAAAATACGCAAATATTAAATATTATAAATTTGCTTTTTACTAAATTACATGCAGTTGCAAGAACAAGTATGTGGCCCCTCTTTGGATTACTTGGATTTATACATCATTTGAGCATAAAAGGAGTTGTAATCTTCATTTAAGTCACAACAATAGACAGTCTTCTTGAACTAATACTGCACATATAATATTATGTTTTCATGTTTTTTTAACACGTGTAAACATTCACACCATAGGTATGGAAAAACAATGTGAAGCCCTAAGCTTATGACTTCTCCAAGAATCAAATGGAGCCAGGAGTCAGTCAACCTGGAGTCCAACCAATGTGATGAAATTACAGGTGTTAAAGCTGCCCTGCCGTATAAAACACACCAGTTTTGAGTTCGCTGTTCTCAATGAGTATTGCCTGATAAAAGTGTCAATTATTTGGCTTATTGACTTTATTTTAACATAAACTCTTACAATACAATACACAATATGTTTCCTATTGCACTCAAAGAGCAGTTTTAGAAGGTTAAAATATCAGTTAAAGGGCATTAAACACATTATGTTTTGCTTGTTCCACTCAAAGAAAAAATGTCCATATTACATATAGTCTGCCATAATCAAGGATTAGGTTAGAATATAGTAAAAAAGCTTTTTTAACATTATAATGTTTCATGATTAATGGTTGTGAATGCTGGTCTGTGCTTTAAGAAAAATACAATTATTAGTAAGTACAAAAAAACAAAACTATGGATAAATGTACACAAAGAAGCCATGCACTAGGTAAAACACATCTGTTAAAGATAAAACACAAATTGTACCAATTTCTTACCAAATTCAGTTGTTTTACTTGCACTAGTTGACGTCAAATGGGCGGTCCTAACACTGCTAATATTTGGCATCAATCGAAGCAGCTGTTTGAGAGTCTGCGTAGCTACATGTTATGTATATACATGTGCACAACAGGGGAGCTGGATAACTTTTGAGAGTAACGTACCGTATGCGTGTTTGTGAGACGGTCAACGTGTTGTCTGAGCAATGTCAGTGAGTGAGTGGGCGAGTACAAAGAGAGCAGCGCGCGATGAATGGGTCCAGTTGTCTCCTGCAAATCTAATAATAAAGCAACCAGATTGTCACTTATCGGCGGCCTCTAATTCTGACTGGAAAGCGGATCTTAGCAGTCCTATTGCGGGGTAAACTGAACTGAAGGGAACGTGTCTACCCTGTGCCCGTCTACTACAATTTGCACCTGAGCGAACATCACGACAGGTGTCACAACTACATTATTACCAGTCACTTTTTATAACTCCTTGTACAGATCTGAATGCTTATTATTGAAATGTTTACCTAAGTTTGAAGCAAAGGAGGTAACACTAATTTGACGAGGCATGTTTTAAAGTAATACTTGAAGCGCAGAGCTCTCTTTTCTGAATCTATTATCAAAAATCTACTCTTTACTGATTGGGATCTTACACCACACCCTGAAGTTTCCTCCCCGTGGCACGGAAAATAACAGAGCTGATTTGACTTGGTGTGTGTATAATGTGTTTGAGAAAATGGCGGATTGCTTCCCGTTGTGACGTCACGGGTGAAAGGTCATTGCTCCGACAGCGAACAATAGAAAGGCGTTTCAATCGCCAAATTATAACTGGAATACCTGACGGTATTCCAGTTATTCAAATTGTTATAATAGTTTGTTTAAAAGTAATAACGGACTAATCCATACTTTACTAATCAACTGACCTAAAATTACTTCACCTGAGCTTCTTTAATTTCTTTATTTTATTTGCCTCAACTGCCTTGCTATGTGTACTATCATTAGTGATGTGGCAATCAATCGGCTACCGATCAGTTATCGGCCCATTTGCTTGTAAAAGTACATGATCGCCATTTGTTATTAATACCTTCCAATGCCGATCGCAGATTCCAAGCCCCTTTGGCTAATTTTGGATGTATTTTTAGTCTCCCGGATGACGAGCAAGGAGCTAATTATGTGTCTTCATACATGGTGTGGAGCGCTCCTCCAAGTTAATATTAATCACTTTCATTATGCCAAATAAACTGTGTGTGTGTAAATAGCCTAAGTATCATCAAGCATTAGGACAAAGCTAAACATGTGACACACCAAGAGCCAGCAAAAGCAGGCATGCTGATTGACACTAATCGCTAAGCTAGCTAGAAACAACAGCTTAGTACAGTTTAAAGGGGAACATTATCACCAGACCTATGTAAGCGTCAATATATACCTTGATGTTGCAAAAAAGACCATATGTTTTTTTAACAGATTTCCGAACTCTAAAAGGGTGAATTTGGCGATTGAAACGCCTTTCAATTGTTCGCTGTCGGAGCAATGACCTTTCACCCGTGACGTCACAACGGGAAGCAATCCGCCATTTTCTCAAACACATTATAAACACACCAAGTCAAATCAGCTCTGTTATTTTCCGTTTTTTCGACTGTTTTCCGTACCTTGGAGACATCATGCCTCGTCGGTGTGTTGTCGGAGGGTGTAACAACACGAACAGAGACGGATTCAAGTTGACTTACGTGGAGTGTGCTAATCAGACATATCAATGGTCACGACATGCTTATCGATGCTAACATGCTATTTAGGCTAGCTGTAGCTATATTTGCATCCAGCCTTTCCCTACACCCACATTTAATGCCAAACAAACACATAACAATCGACGGATTCAAGTTGCACCAGTGGCCAAAAGATGCAAAACTCCCTCGTTTGTTCTGCACACTTTACCGACAATAGCGATGCTACGACAGAGATGGCACAGAGATGTGTGGATATCCTGCGACACTCAAAGCAGATGCATTTCCAACGATAAAGTCAACAAAATCACAAAGGTGAGTTTTGTTGATGTTATTGGCTTGTGTGCTAATCAGACATATTTGCTCACAACATGACTACAAACTAATCGATGCTAACATGCTATTTAGGCTAGCTGTATGTACATATTGCATCATTATGCCTCATTTATTGCTATATTTGCATCCAGCCTTTCCCTCCACCCACATCTAAGGCCAAGCAAACACATACCAATCGACGGATTCAAGTTGCACCAGTGGTCAAACTATGCAATCCTTGGTTAGAAGGATGCCGAATTCGTCCTCTTTGCCGCTGTCTGTCGTGATATGGCTCAATAGCTTCAGTTTCTTCTTCAATTTCGTTTTCGCTATCTGCCTCCACACTCCAACCATCCGTTTCAATGCATGCGTAATCTGTCGAATCGCTTAAGCCGCTGAAATCAGAGTCTGAATCCGAGCTACTATGCTATACCATTCTGTTCTATCCGCCATGTTTGTTTGTATTGGTGTCACGCAGTGACGTCACAGGAAAATGGACGGGTGGATATAGCGATGGTGAAAATCAGGCACTAAGAAGCCGTTTTTCGGGATATTGTGTGATGGGTAAAATTTTGAAAAAAAAAATCACAAGATAAAATAAGCCACTGGGAACTGATTTTTATTGGTTTTAACCCTTCTGAAATTGTGATAATGTTCCCCTTTAAGAAATTTAGATGGACCCATGTTACAGCAGAAAGTAAGCAGCTATAAACAGGAAATTAACTAATAGCTTCATAAGAGTTACAGAAAGAATAATACAACTGCAATAGTAATGCAATTGTTGATGTGTCAGCATTGTCGCAGTCAGTACATGACACAAGAGGGCGGACCGATCTATAAAATAAAGACCAGTGTATGATATATATATTAGAACGATTAGATCAATATACTTGCCCCTCAAAGTATTTTTTTGTTTGTTTTTTAAAGAGGTTCTATTATGATTTTTTTCTACATTTAAAACACTTCTTTGTAGTCTACATCACATGTATTGGTGGTTCTTTTGTTGAAATGTTGCATGGATTATGTTTTTCAGAACGTTTTCAAGCAGCTTTCTGACCATCTCTTCAGAATGTGCCGATAGTGGGCGGTCTTATCACGTGGCTCCACTGCTACTGTGTTTTATCCCCGCCCACGTTGTTGTAGTTTTTAGTTCTTCCATCGTAAGTCTGCTGACAGATATGTTCAAACTATACGTTACTTTTTATTAGAAATTGCAACAGATAAGGATGCATGCCCAGTCTGCCCCACAACAGGAGTATAGAGAAAAAGGAGCTTATTGACTACATCGTCGAGCTACATTGGCGGGTAAAGGCGCGCAAGGGACATTTATACCATGTGTCGAGACATAAGGTGATGTCACATGTGGCACCACGTCACTAAAGGAGAAAATTCCAAACGTGTCGTTTAGCAAAAGTAGGAAGGAAGGCAAGATTATTTTGTAAATATCTCCTCAATGCGTCCATGGTTTGATTTCAAATTTTTGAGACTCAGATCCCAAATACACAACAGCAAGTACCAATAGATAAGAAATGTTGTTTTTGTATGATAGGGCACCTTTAAAGTTTAAAGTTCAGAAATAAAGTCCCTGGAAACGGGGGGACTGTGAGTGGATTCAATGAGCAATGCATAGTAGTTTTTCATTTTATTTAGTTATTGTGTATTATTGTCTTTGTAATGATAATTGCATGTAATAAAATAGAATAAGGAACTTGTTAAATTTAATATTGTGTTGATATTGTGAAACTGTCAATATCACTCACCATAAATACAATGAAAAAAAGTATTCTAGTATAATCCGGTGTTGTGTAACTGTCCAAAACTCACACTGACATTGGCAGGTCAGTCCTGTTTCTCTTTCAACCTTTTTTTGCTGGCGGTATTATGCTGGAATAAGATAGAAAAGCTAGTGTTGAAGTTTGTTGGGAATAGTTAGCAATCAAACAATGGAAGAGTGAAGTGGGGGGAGGGAAGAAAGAGTGGTTTCTAAATATGAATGTAAGTAAACGGCAGGATGTTATAAAACAGCCATATGTATGGTAACGTTCCCTGCACATTGTTTTAAAGATTACCTGTTGCCTCGTGTCTCTATATCACTCTTGAGTCAGAGCTGGTGAGGGGAAGGGCGGGCCAGTGACTTGATGCCGTGATGTCCTTTCAAAATTAAAGCACAATTTCAGAATCAAACGTTGTTTTTTTGGGTGTGGCATCTGTCTCCATTATTGGGGAAGACATTGGTCCTACCACGCCTGGGCTTCTAGAATGCCCGTTGTAAAGTTATTTTTTGCAAAATGTGTTGCACAAGTTTTGTAATAGATAATCTGGCTAACACTTAGCTTCTTCAATGCCAATTAGTGTTGTTTTGACATGTCATCTTAGTGACATCATGCACAAAAGTGCACTCATAGCTTGTTTTAAAATGTCTGACAATCTTGCACTTTCTGTTTTGAAATTATATGAATGTTTGTGCCAATGCTTAATAACCGTTTAATAAATACAGTTTTGGTAAATTGACTCAGTTGTGATTTCCCTCTCAGCATAAAAGTTTAAAATGAGCATATATTAATGCAGTATGAACAAAAATGTTTTAAAGTAGACCCAGAGTCATCATAATGGTGTGATTATTGGTATCAAGTGTTAATTCAAGGCTAAGGCAAAATATTGAGATATATACTGTGTATCGCGGTATGGCCTAAAAATATCGAGATGTTTAAAAAAAAAAAAGGCCATATCGCCAAGCCCTGATAAACACTTGTGTGTGTGTGTGTGTGTGTGTGTGTGTGTGTGCGCGTGTGCAAATAATTTTCAACCCATATTCCGTTGAATATGCTACAAAGACAACATATTGGATGTTCAAACTGATAAACTTTTTTTTTTTGCAAATCATTAACTTTAGAATTTGATGCCAGCAACATGTGACAAAAAAGTTGGGAAAGGTGGCAATTAGGGGTGGGCAAATTTATGTGTTAACTACGCGTTAACTCATCAATCTATTAACGCCGACAATTATTTTATCGCACATTTGCGTATGTTGTTTACATGCTTTTATTTTGTTAACGCCTTTTCTTAACAAGATGGCATCACCCGGATGTACTTCGGCGTCGAGGGGCTCTTGGTAAAGATGGAACATTTGGCAAAATACCGGACAATTCTGCAAATTTCATGGCTGGCTTACAGCGTGGTCACTCCGGGATCACTTACGACCGCCAGACAATTCTGAATGTGGATAGATCGGGCCGTTTTGGACTGAATGACGCGTGCTTGCTAGACCGGCTAGCTAGGATGGGAATACTTTGCTGGCTACATCCAGCGGGCTGTGAAGCAGCGGAGTATATGTGTTGTCCGTCTATTTATCAATAATGCAGACGAGGCGTGTTGGCTGAGTTCTTAACGTTTACTTTCAGAGCGTGCATATCACAACATACAAGATGCCGTCATGGCGACACACAACCTTTACCGGGCTACCGCGCATGCTTGTCACTCCTGTTGCATGCTGGGTAGGGTAGTTTTTTTTTCCCTGGCTCATAACATCACAATATAGTACCATGTATATGATGCGTTCAGTTTATCAAAGCACCAAGCAAACAATCGGAAAATTCCCATCATATCAATTCCTAGATATGGTCATAATTATTTTAAGTGTACTACGCATAATAAACACAACATTATTAATATTGCTACTACGGATAATTTGATCAAAAATTCCCTAAAACAGCCCACTACCTATAATATAAGTTTTTTAAACATAAGATCACTGATAAAAAAAATGTTCCTGCTGTTACCTCAGAAATTGCCTGTTCGGATGTAATGATTGTGGCTCGGAGATTTGTATGTAAATTATATTTATTTTCCATAACAAACAGGATATCTGAAATACCCTGGCAGTGGCAATAAGCTTAAATGTTTGTATTTACATTTTTTGAGTTGATTTTCATAAAATATGCTATTTAACTGCTACTGTTTAACAAGTACTGATTTGAATTGTGTTTGCACAACAAATATTTTGGCGCTTTTGTTCAAGTTGGAGAATATTCCAATAAAGGTGCACTACACACTACTTTTGAATTCATTATTGGGCTTTACGTATACAATGCAGTTAATCGCGAATAATCAGAGAAAAAGTGCGATTAACTTCGATTGAAATTTTTAATCGTTGCCCAGCCCTAGTGGCAATAAATACTGATAAAGTGTAAAAATTCTCAACACTTATTTGGAACATCCCACAGGTGTGCAGGCTAATTGGGAACAAGGGAGTGCTAGAACATCCCACAGGTGTGCAGGCTAATTGGGAACAAGTGGGTGCCATGATGCCTGTGTATCGGCTGGGGAGATCTCTGCGCTGCTGATCCGCCTCCGCTTGGGATAGTTTCCTGCTGGCTCCGCTGTGAACGGGACTCTCGCTGCTGTGTTGGATCTGCTTTGGACTGGACTCTCGCGACTCTGTTGGATCCATTATGGATTGAACTTTCACAGTATCATGTTAGACCCGCTCGACATCCATTGCTTTCCTCCTCTCCAAGGTTCTCATGTCCCACTGGGTGTGAGTTTTCCTTGCCCTTATGTGGGCCTACCGAGGATGTCGTTGTGGTTTGTGCAGCCCTTTGAGACACTAGTGATTTCGGGCTATATAAGTAAACATTGATTGATTGATTGATGATTCGGTATAAAAGCAGTTTCCATGAAATGCTAAGTAATTCACAAACAAAAATGGGGCGAGGGGTCACCAATTTGTAAGCAAATTGCCGAAAAGTTTTAGAACAACATTTCTCAACGAGTTATTGCAAGGAATTTAGGGATTTCACCATCCATGGTCCGTAAAATCATCAAAAGATTCAGAGAATCTGGGGAAATCACTGCACGTAAGCGATTATATTACAGACTGTTGATCCCTCCGGCGGTAATGCATCAAAAACAGACATCAGTGTGTAAAGGATATCACTACACGGGCTCAGGAACACTTCATAAAACCACTGTCAGTAATTGCAGATGGTCGCTACATCTGTAAGTGCAAGTTAAAGCTCTACTATGCAAAGCAAAACCCATTTATCAACAACACCAAGGAACACTTCAGGCTTCGCTGGGCCTGAGCTCATCTAAGATGGACTTATGCAAAGTAGAAAGGTGTTCTGTGGTCTGACGAGTCCACATTTCAAATTATATTTGGAAACAGAATGTGGTGTCCTCCAGAACAAAGAGGAAAATAACCATTCAGATTGTTATGGGCGCGAAGTTCAAAAGCCAGCATCTATGATGGTATGGGGGTGCATTAGTGCCCAAAGCATGGGTAACTTACACATCTGTAAAGGCACCATTAATCCTGAATGGTCCATACAGGTTTTGGAGCAACAAATATTGTTTTCCAAGCAACGTTATCATGGACGCCCCTGCTTATTACAGCAAGACAATGCCAAGCCACGTGTTACAACAGCGTGGTTTCGGAATAAAAGAGTGCGGGTACTTTCCTGGCCCGCCTGCAGTCCAGACCTGTCTCCCATCGAAAATGTGTGGCGCATTATGAAGTGTAAAATATGACAGCAGAGACCCCGTACTGTTGAACGACTAAAGCTCTACATAAAACAAGAATGGGAAATAATTCCACTTTCAAAGCTTCAACAATTAGTTTCCTCAGTTCCCAAACGTTTATTGAGTGTTGTTAAAAGAAAACGTGATGTAACACAGTGGTGAACATGCCCTTTCCCAACTACTTTGGCATGTGTTGCAGCCATGAAATTTTAAGTTAATTATTATTGCAAAAAAAATAAAGTTTATGAGTTTGAACATCAAATATTTTGTCTTTGTAGTGTATTCAACTGAATATAGGTTGAAAAGGATTTGCAAATCATTGTTTTCCGTTTATATTTACATCTAACACAATTTCCCAACTCATATGGAAACGGGGTTTGTATATATGACTTACAAATGCTACAGCAAAGCAGCAACATTGTTGCAGTTACATTAGCCGCAGCCCAAACGTTAAAATTATCCCCTAAACCAGGGGTGCTCACACCTTTTCTGCAGGCGAGCTACTTTTCAATTGACCAAGTCGAGGAGATCTACCTCATTCATATTTATAATTTATATTTATTTATTTATTTATGAAAGAGACATTTTTTGTTAACAAGTTAATGGTGTTTAATGATAATACAGGCATGTTTAACACATATAGATTCCTTTCTTTCATGAACACAAGAATATAAGTTGGTGTATTACCTGATTCTGATGACTTGCATTGATTGGAATCAGACAGTGGTGCTGATAAGGTCCGCATTTTCAAATGGAAGAGAAAAAAAGTCCTCCTTCCTGTCCAATACCACATGAAAGTGGTTGGATTTCGTATCTCATTTGTCCAACTTGCATACATGTTTTTAAACACATTGTTATGTGAGTAGCATATGTGTGTGTGGCCCTTTAATGTGTGACAGCAGTTGAGTAACGTCAGTGAGTGTGTGGGCGAGAGAGGAGAGGGAGCGGTCCAGGAGGGCTGGGGAATGGCTAGTGTTTTTGTGTGGGATTTTGACTGTGTGCTAGACATAAATAAAAAGCCACGATTTGCAACTAATCGCTGGACTCGTAATTTTGCCCTGCAGTCCGAAATTGTGAAGACCCACTGCCGGGTAAAGTGAAGGGTGTTGCCCCGAGAATCCATCGGCCCTGGAGAAGTGTCCCCCGCCTGCGCTCCTTGCAACAACTTTATAAGAAATACATTGGCATCAAACTCCGTAGCTTGCTAGCTTGTGCACGCTAGCTTTCTGAGACTCTTATTTTGTTAGCATAGGCAGGATGAAGCAGGTCTTTTATGGTGAAGAGTTTTGACAGCAGGTATGGCCCAAGAGTCTGTTGAAATAGAAAGTGTTTTTCTCCATCCTGTCAGAGATTTTTTTCTTAATAATGAGTTCGCAGCAGCCAGCGTCATCTCACAAGATCCTCGGGTGCCGTGAATGTCAAAACAACTGACGAAAGTGAAGTCTTGGTGAAGATTGATGATTGCTCATTTTTATGTCTATTTTTTTAATGCCTGGCTTGCAATCGACTGACACACCCTCTGCGATCGACCGGTAGCTTGCGATCGACGTAATGCCCACCCCTGCCCTAAACAAGAGAGAATTATTTTTTACGGTAGACATTTTATGTTGTGCTATGTATGATACATATCGTAACATCACACAGCACTAGTTGGTTGGCACGTTGGTATGAATTTTGGGTTGCAACTTTTGTGAAACTGATATAGAATTAGTGTACTTACTTATACTAACAATGTTTTGATTTATTTCTGTTTCAAACCAATGAGTCAGTACACTGATGTTTTGTTTGTTTTGTTGCAGCTCGTGCGAATTGCAAAAGTATTGGGCACAGAGGACCTGTACGACTACACTGACAAGTACAACATTGAATTGGACCCGCGGTTCAATGACATCTTGGGCAGGTAACACAAGGAGGCCTGCTGTGGATGTTTTTCTTTGTCTATCTTTCGTTGAAACCAGCCTAATTCTTAATCATTGAGGCACTTAGCCACCTGATTTCGACCTACATGCATAAATTGGTTGAATAACATCCATACAACGTAAGATTGTTTTTGGGCATTGTTGAACATTATTAGCAGTTAAGTGCATTTAAGCAGCTTTTTGTATCTCAACTGGAAATAAATAAAATGTATTAAAAATATAAATACACATGACTCCTGTTAATAGTGGAGATCTGCTAAAAAAAACTTGAAACCGCGACAACTATCAAAAAGTATATTTTTTTACAGTCTTAACTCCTATAATATACTTCACACATATTAAATAGATGTTGAATTGTGTAATTATAGGAACTTATGGCTATAAATGAATGATAATAATAGATTATATAATATATGGAATCACAGTTATGATCTACTCTGTATCCAGGTCTCATTCTGTATGAAGGTTATTAAAATATGCGGACGCTGTATCGATCCGTTGTGGTGAAGAAGGAGCTGAGCCGGAAGGCAAAGCTCTCAATGTACCGGTTGATCTACATTCCCATCCCCACCTATGGTCATGAGCTTTGGGTTATGACCGAAAGGTCAAGATCACAGGTACAAGCGGCCGAAATGAGCTTCCTCCCCTGGGTGGCGGTGCTCTCCCTTAGAGATAGCTCATCTACATCGAGAGGAGCCGGATGAGGTGGTTCGGGCATCTGGTTAGAATGCCACCCGAACGCCTCCCTAGGGTGGTGTTTAGGGCACGTCCGACCGGTATGAGGCCACGGGAATGACCCAGGACACGTTGGGAAGACTATGTCTACCGGCTGGCCTGGGAACGCCTAGGGATACCCCGGGAGGAGTTGGTCGAAGTGGCTGGGGAGAGGGAAGTCTGGGCTTCCCTGCTTAGGCTGCTGCCCCTTGACCTGACCTCAGATAAGTGGAAGAAGATGGATGGATGGAGGGTTATTAAAATAATAACAATGATGCCTATCCGCGCGCTGACCCGGCCTGATTCCACTGTTAAACACACTTATTAAATAGCACAGTATACCTTTCGGTAGATACTTTTTAGACAGAATACTACCTTTGTTGGCATTAGCAGATAGCGTTGTAAAAGAAGTGCATCAGCGAACAACCACACACTGCCAAGAGTTTGTGCCCCCTTCAACCCACCTGTTCATTACAATTGTGACCCACCAGAATTTTCACCCTGTAGCTACAATACAGTACCTTTTTCTGTTCGTGGCCTCAAGGGTTCATATGATGGGGTTTTTTCTTCATTTAACGCACTTCCTTGTGATTTACATAACTTGTTATGTTGCTTTATTGGTCAAAATCTTGCATAAATGTTGCTTTACAAGCCCATCTTCAAGCCCCTTCTTGATCATCTCTTTAAAACAAGTCGTTTTAGGGGTGCTCTTTTTAGATGTAAATTAATTTCCCCTTTCCAGCTGGTTGCAACTGCTTTTCTGCCCTGCCATTTTTTTGTTGTTGTTTTAAAGGGGTCTTATGATTTTATTTTCTACATTTCAATAAATTAATTGTAATCTGCATAACATGAACTTGTGGAACTTTGGTAAACATTTTGCATTGATTAAGTTTTACAGACCATCTTCAAGCCACTTTCTGACTGTGTCTTCGGAATGCACTGTTTTCTTTTATTTACGTACCAAATTTTTTTTACATGCCAAGCCCTGCAACTGCACCCCATCAGCCAGGTTGTAGTTTTTAGCGCGTTCATATAAATTTTACTGATAGAGACATGTAAGTTAGAACTATACGCTCCTTTTTTATTAGAAATGGGAACAGCAGTTGTGGTGAAGAAGGAGCTGAGCCGGAAGGCAAAGCTCTCAATTTACCGGTCGATCTACGTTCCCATCCTCACCTATGGTCATGAGCTTTGGGTCATGACCGAAAGGATAAGATCACGGGTACAAGCGGCCGAAATGAGTTTCCTCCGCCGTGTGGCGGGGCTCTCCCTTAGAGATAGGGTGAGAAGCTCTGCCATCCGGGAGGAACTCAAAGTAAAGCCGCTGCTCCTTCACATCGAGAGGAGCCAGATGAGGTGGTTCGGGCATCTGGTCAGGATGCCACCCGAACGCCTCCCTAGGGAGGTGTTTAGGGCACGTCCAACCGGTAGGAGGCCACGGGGAAGACCCAGGACACGTTGGGAAGACTGTCTCCCGGCTGGCCTGGGAACGCCTCGGGATCCCCCGGGAAGAGCTAGACGAAGTGGCTGGGGAGAGGGAAGTCTGGGTTTCCCTGCTTAGGCTGTTGCCCCCGCGACCCGACCTCGGATAAGCGGAAGATGATGGATGGATGGATGGATGGGAACAGCAGAGGATTTTAGCATGCATGTGCATGTATGAACCAATTTTCCCCGCAACAAGAAGATAGAGGAAAAATAAGGAATTTATTGACTTCCACTTTGGACTAAGAGTGAATAAAAATCACGGACTCACACAAAGTTCTAAACTTTTACCATATGTGGAAAATGGCTGCTGACGTAACTAATGGAAAACAAGTCACTAATGTCTCCAACTTCCAAAAGGCTCATTTGAAAGAAGGCAAAATTGTTTTATAAATGTGTTTGATTCAAAATTTTCGAGAATTATGGGAATCCCAAATACACAAAACTGAAACTAACAAGGAAGAACAGTTTTTTTTGGATAATAGTACCCCTTTAAGTGCCAAAACACACATGTGGAGCTTCAGGGGCTCAGATGATATTGTGATGATATTTTGAACATTTTCACTTTTGGGGCATATTATCCAGAATCGAAATGTTTACTGAACTCGGAATTGTAATGCTTGTGTGGCCTTTTACCTTTGTTAACCTACCAACTTTATTTATAAAACCCTTTGTATCAAATTATGTATTTACACAGCAACGTGACACAAGAGTAGTTTTAAAAATTGTGGCATTGGTTGTTAAGCTCCATATTATTGAGAGTTCTCGTAGTCATAAATCATAAAATTTAGTTCGAAATTTCTTATTAAACTGCAATGATGTGATTAATGTAGAATAAAAAATGCATTAAAATGTTCTTTCTTTAGACACTCTCGTAAAAGGTGGGAGAGGTTTGTGCACAGTGAGAACCAGCACCTGGTCAGCACAGAGGCTCTGGACTTCCTGGACAAACTGCTGCGCTATGACCATCAAGCCCGCCTGACAGCCAAAGAGGCCATGGAACATGCATATTTCTGTAAGTTGACTGTCTTTTGTCCTATTTCCGCTGACTGTATTTGGATTAGCTGCCATTTGTGACAAAGGCTCGGTTTAAGATGCTGTCCAATCCATCTATTCCAGTTCCCATCGTTAGAGATCAGGGAAGGGGGGCAACTCCTGGAGGGATGGCGGCCAGTTCCACACCAATCAGCTCCTCAAGTATGATGGCTGGTAGGTCTTGCTATTCCCAAACGGGAATAGTTCCAGTGGTCCCAACTCCAATGACTAAGCATGCGTTATTGTGTGTCTCAGGCATCAGCTCAATGACCTCCTCACAGCCGCTGCCGAACATCGCTGGATCACCTGTTATCTCCGCCCCTAACACTCTGGCCACACAAGTTCCCGCAGCCACCGGGGCCCAGCCCTGAGGGGTGCTCCCTGTCCCCCCTAGTCCTGTGTTTGTGTGCTCATGGCCACATCCTGCCTAGTTGTCACTGTGGCCCCTGCGCCACGCCTCCCCTTTTTATGTCGACAATAACAAAGAAGATTTAAATTGCTTTTCACATTCATTTATATTTTGACACCTGGACTTGACAGAACCATGTATCATTGCACCTGTCAGAGGATTGTTACTTAATTTGGGTGTGTTATTTGACAATGACATGGTCTAGAAATTCTAATATGATGTAGACATGAAGAGAATGGATAATAAAATTTATTTTGTATGTTCCAAATATACAGTCTTGCTTGAAACTGTTTGACGCGGGATCCTGCTGTACGGCACTGTGAACCTTCCCACGACTTCATGCAACACAGTCAGGACCCTGGTGTGCTCAGTGCTGCGCGTGCACACACACACACACACACACAAACACATTGCTATGTTCAGGAGTTGTTGGTCCTTTGAAGTGGTTAGTTGCTATTATTCAATAATTGGACTTTTGTAGATATTCTACAGTTACTGTCAGGTTGCATGCACCCAATGCTGAATATCACAGGGTCGGTAGTTTGCCTATTTTATGTTATTTTCACTCCTACATGTGTATGTATGTGTTCATGTTTGTTTTTTTATCAAGTCTCTTACAAATGATTTTGATGACTAGACAATTTTGTAACTTTTTGTTTTATGTTGGGAAAAATCATCACCTACAGAAAAAACAACTTCAAAAAATAAACAGTTTAAACAGGGTTTTGCAGGCGCTGTGTTTTTGAGTATAATATATGTTCATTTGAACAGTTCATCTCAGCACCTTTTCTACTTTTTGTTTTTTTACTTGTCACATGTTTAGACTGTTAAGAACAGTATAAGACAAAAGAGTCGGCACACGTTTTATTTCAATAAATCGGGGCGGCATGGCGTAGTGGGTAGAGCGGCCGTGCCGGAAACCTGAGGGTTGCAGGTTCGCTCCCTGCCTATTGACATCCAAATCGCTGCCATTGTGTCCTTGGGCAGGACACTTCACCTTTGCCCCCGGTGCCGCTCACACTGGTGAATGAATGATAGGTGGTGGTCGGGGGGGCCGTAGGCGCAAGCTGGCAGCCACGATTCCGTCAGTCTACCCCAGGGCAGCTGTGGCTACAGATGTAGTTTACCACCACCGGGTGCGAATGAATGATGGGTTCCCACTTCTCTGTGAGCGCTTTGAGTATCTAGTATTAGAAAAGCGCGATATAAATCTAATCCATTATTATCATTATTATAGCATTAGTAGGTGTCTCCAACTTTATTGGTCAGCGTTTAAATGAGTGATTAATGAGGGCTGTGGCCAGAAGTTTATGTGCACTGTCATTTTAATTTTTGAGTTGTGATTATTTATATTAATTAATCTTGTTTGCAAAACAGATTGCCCTTTGACCTTGATTGACGATATATTGTACATTGCAGAGATCCATCCCATTGTTTTGAGTATTGGTTGATCTAATGAGTGTTGTCTTACCAAATAATTCTATCCTGCCAAGAAGTCACTTTCAGCAGTCAAACTTGATCACCAACATGAAATCAATAAGTCTTGGCCTTGTCAAGTAGAATACATTTTTTAAGCGACAACACTAATTAAATTTAGGTTACACACAATTTAAACTTGCTAGTCAATTCCCCAATTTATCATGGCATTCATCGCAAAGTTGGGGGAATTTACATAGGACAATAACTAATTTCTGATCCATATTCTAAAGGTGTGTTGGAAAGAAAAAAACAATGTTAGCAAATTCCAATTGTAGACTAGTGTAGACCATGGTAATTGAATAAATGTGGTTACTTGATAAGGAACTACTGTAGATCTCAGACGCCATGGTATGTTGCCTCATGTTCAAAGGCTAAATCCAGATATAGTCTTACTGAGATGGGCGCCAGCGACCCCAAAAGGGAATAAGCGGTACAAAATGGATAGATGGATGTACAGAGATTTGATGTTTTTGAATGAATTGAGTATTTTGAATGGTATGTTGCCTCATGTTCAAAGGCTAAATCCAGATATAGTCTTACTGTACAGAGATTTGATGTTTTTGAATGAATTGAGTATTTTGAATGGCTTTTAAGTGAACGATGACAACCGATTCATAATTGTGAGTTTGGGATGCACATTCAGATCCATCCATCCATCCATTTTCAACCGCTTATTCCCTTTCGGGGTCGCGGGGGGCGCTGGCGCCTATCTCAGCTACAATCGGGCGGAAGGCGGGGTACACCCTGGACAAGTCGCCACCTCATCGCAGGGCCAACACAGATAGACAACTTTCACACTCACATTCACACACTAGGGCCAATTTAGTGTTGCCAATCAACCTATCCCCAGGTGCATGTCTTTGGAAGTGGGAGGAAGCCAGAGTACCCGGAGGGAACCCACGCATTCACGGGGAGAACATGCAAACTCCACACAGAAAGATCCCGAGCCTGGATTTGAACCCAGGACTGCAGGACCTTCGTATTGCGAGGCAGACGCACTAACCCCTCTGCCACCGTGAAGCCGCACATTCAGATAGTGTCTGCAAAATGAGTCAAAGAAAACTTAGTGGTATTGGACCTTTTTTTGCACAAAATGTGTGAATATATATATTTATTTATATTTCATTAATTTTATTTTTGTCAAATGTTCTGGTTCATATTTCTGGAATGTGAAGTAGTTGAAGTGCAGACATATATCAATCAATCAAAGTTTACTTTTATAGCTCTTAATCCCAAATGTCTCAAATGGCTGCTCAAACTATGACATCCTCGGCTCAGATCCCACATTAGGACAAGAAAAAAAATCAACCCCCAAAAAAAACGAGAAACCCTGGAAGGGACCGCAGTGTTGGGACCCTGCACAATTATGTAGTCACATTTTTACTAGTCCATTTTTTAAAATCTAGTTGTATTTATGCTTTTTAAATCCATAAATTCTTACTTTAATTTGTATCTCCATTGTTAACATGCTTTTGTGCAACAAAGTTTTTTGGCTGAGGGAAATTTCAAAATAGTGACGTCATTGTCAACGCATGTGGATAGCGCCACCCTGGAATGTTTATAACTAAAATAACAACATCATAGCCAGTATTTCAGAATATAGTAAGTCTCACCTGTAGTGTAATATTTATGTGCATTTGAAATATTTGTATTTTTACGTTTCCAGTTTCCTTGATACAAAACTAATGAGCCAATTTTATGAACAGCTCTTTCAATGGAACAGATCCTAAAGATTAATTTATTTTTTTGTAATGAAAAATTTCGTTTTTTTTGTGTTGGTGCACTAATTTTAAGTGTATCTTGTGTTTGTTATGTTGATTTAATCAAAAAAATACAATAAAATAAAAAACAATTTTATAAAAAAATATTCTGCGGCCCGGTACAAATCGAGCCCGGTGGTTGGGGACCACTGGCCTGGTGGATGGGTGGATGATTCTGATTACCTGTTTGTCATTATGCGGCATTCATGCACTAACAAAGTGTCGGAAGTTAAGCAATTCAAATTACCACTTGACACGCCACACAGATGACATGTTTATCGCGTGACGACGATTCCAACAGAATAAAGTGGGGTTTTCCCACTTTAAATTTAGAAAACTGATGATTACTTTAATTACAAATACATAACATAAAAGTGTTTTTTTTCTGCGTGCCAAATGAAGGAATGTTCGCTCTTTTCCGAGCAGACATTGAAGGCATCTTTGGTCGCGCCTCTGGTTCTAAAAGTTTGCTACACCTTGCTGGTCTCGCACTAGTCGTCTTTTAAACATGGCTAAATGGGGCTTAATCTCCCTTCTAGTAGTGTTATTAGCAGTGCTGCTGGGAGAGAGGATAGTCAGCATAAGGTAGGCAACGTTTCGTCCCTGTTTTTCTATTTAGGCAGGTGTTTGTCGTCGTAACTTGTTTACAAAAAATGCAGGAAGAGAGCGCTGGCTTCTCGTGAGCTGCTGAAGAATCATCTCCCCAACTGTGTTCCACTCAAGGGTCTAAGTAAGGTCATGTAACAACTATTAAACTTAGTACTTTTACTTCGCCTAAAGTACACATTGCGTGTGTTCTTGACAGATGTTGGCTCAGAAGATATTACAGTCTTCGGGGATGGATTCGCCTTCGTCAGCAGTGTAAGTAATTAACTTGCTAAATTAATCAAAATGGCGTCCTTCACAAGAGACATTGGGTAAATAAAGAGTATTAGAATGACTGTTCATGCATTGGGGTGAATACAGTTCAGAAATGATTGTCGCTGTTTGATTTGGAATCACTTTTGGATGTAACAGTTAAATTGTAAAGTCCAACCAACCTAATGTACAAAGTGCATACGAAATATTTTATCCCATGCTGAATTTCTCAGATACAAAGACATAAAGATTCCAGAGTTTGCAAGATAGGTTTTTGTAATCGAGAGCAAATCCCAACAAAATTCATGTTAAAAATTAATTTGTACTTGATTGAGAGAAAATAAGGATTTGATCCCCCACCAACCAGCAATAATTCAGAACGCCACACACAGATTGTGTGGTTAAAAGACACATTTGACAGCAACAGCTAGGAGGGCTACACAATTTTGAGAAAAAAAACCTTCCATTCATCCATTTTCTACCGCTTGTCCCTTTCGGGGTCGCTGGAGCCTATCTCAGCTGCATTCGAGCGGAAGACGGAGTACACCCTGGACAAGTTGCCACCTCATCACAGGGCAAACACAGATAGACGAACAACATTCACACTCACATTAACACACTAGGGCCAATTTAGTGTTTCCAATCAACCTATCCCCAGGTGCATGTTTTTGGCGGTGGGAGGAAGCCGGAGTACCCGGAGGGAACCCACGCAGTCACGGGGAGAACATGCAAACTCCACACAGAAAGATCCCGAGCCCGGGATTGAACCCAGGACAACTCAGGACCTTCGTATTGTGAGGCACATGCACCAACCCCTGTTCCACCGTGCTGCCAGAACCTAATTGTGATTTTTCTCTTAAATTGAGATACCATTTATTTTTTTCATACATAAAATATCATTGTGATAAATCAAGTAATTAATGAAAGTTTATTTATATAGCCTTAAATCACAAGTGTTTCAAAGGGCTGCACAAGCCACAACAACATTCTCGACATCAGAGCTAGAAAAAAATAAACTAGAGATGTCCGATAATATCGGGCTACTGATATTATTGACCGATAAATGCTTTAAAATGTAATATCGGAATTTATCAGTATCTGTTTCAAAAAGTAAAATGTATGACTTTTTAAAACAGCTGTGTACACGGACGTAGGGAGAAGTGCAGAGCGCCAATAAACCTTAAAGGCACTGCCTTTGCCTGCCGCCCCAGTCACATAATATCTACAGCTTTTCACACACACAAGCGAATGCAACGCGTACTTGCTCAGCAGCCATACAGGTCACACTGAGGGTGACTGTATTAACAACTTTAACACTGTTACAAATATGCGCCACACTGTGAACCCACACCAAACAAGAATGAAAAACACCTTTCGGGAGAACATCCGCACCGTACCACAACATAAACAGAAAAAAATATCCAGAACCCATTGCAGCACTAAGTCTTTCGGGACGCTACAATATACACCCCACTATGCCCTACCCTCCTCCCCCAACTCCGCCCACCTCAACCTCCTTATGCTCTCTCAGGGAGAGCATGACCCAAATTCCAAGCTGCTGTTTTGAGGCATGTTAAAAAAATGCACTTCGTGACTTCAATAATAAATATGGCAGTGCCATGTTGGCATTTTTTTTCCATAACTTGAGTTGATTTACTTTGGAAAACGTTACATTGTTTAATGCATCCAGCGGGGCATCACAACAAAATTAGGCATAATAATGTGTTAATTCCACAACTGTATATATCGGTATCGGTTGATATTAGAATCGGTAATTAAGAGTTAGACAATATCGGAATATCAGATATCGGCAAAAAAGCCATTATCGGACAACTCTAAACTCAACCCAATGGGTAGGGATGATGTTCGAAAACCGGTTTTCCTGATGCTTCGATAAGAAAAGAACCGATTCCATGGATTCAAATCCCTTTTTGGGAATCGTTTTCCGTTATCAAAGCTACTATACCGTATTTTCGCGACCATAGGGCACATTGTATTAAAAGGCGCAGTGTCAGTTAGGGGTGTTATTTCTGTATTTAACGCATAAAGAAGGCGCAGCGTATTTTTTTGGCGCAGGCATGGTTAAACATACAATAGCTTAAAACATACGTTAACATGCATGGACACTGTTTTAAAAAGGCAGCAGGAGCAAAGCTGAGTTCGGTTGTACTTTATTGAAGTAATTATCAATGTACTCACATAATTTTTTGATCAATCCTGATCCACAAATCCATCAAAGTCCTCAACTTCTGTGTTCTGGGCAAGTTCTCCATCAAACACGCCAGATTCCCTCTCCTCATTTTCAAAGTCAGTCTCCTCATTTTCAAAGTCAGTCTCCTCATTTTCAAAGTCAGTTTCTTTGCCGTGGGGCTCCTCGGAAAAGGTGCCGGTTTTTGCGAAAGCTCGAACAACAGTGCAAGCAGACACGTTAGCTCAAGCATCCACGATCCATTCACAAATTGTGGCATAACTCGCCCAACGCTGCCTCCCAGTTTTCGTGAAGCTGTGTTAGTATGTCATCCACCGCTCCCATGACGCTCACAACTTCACTCTGAACGTCGGTTGGAGTTCCTTCGTCATGCCTTAATGATGACTCCTGGTGGAAACTTTTCTTTTGGCAGCGTCTTCCCCTTGAAAATCACCATAGGTGGCAGTTTCTGTCAATTAGCATAGAAATCTAGCACAACAGTAAAAGCCTACTTCTCTTGCCCCGTTGTGCGTATAGATTCGCTACCATGCTGGTCCCCTTCTTCTCCACAGTGTGCTTCACCGGTATGTCGAAAGTGAGCGTCACCTCATCCACGTTGGTGATGTGTTTGTCGGCAATTTTTTTTTTTTTACAACGGACATAGCAGCACTATATGCTCCCTGGGGGCGTGCCTTTTGCGTCCTCGCTCACATGAAACCTTCACCCTTTAACGTCCGCATGCTGTCCTCATTCACGTCCGCCTTTCCTTCATATAAACAGCGTGCCGGCACAGTCACATAACATCAACGGCTTTTGGAACTCAGTGCACAACAAGGTGCACACATACCAACCTATCTGGATTCGATAAGAGATCTGATAAGGAATTAGTTCGATAAGAGGATTCGATAATGGCATCGACATCGATTATTTCTTAACGAACATCAACCTTACCAATGGGATACAATGAGAAACCTTGGAGGCGACCGCAGATGTGTGTATATTCTCTTAAACAAAAAATAATGAAATAACTATCAGTGTTTATAGTGTAATGTAATGATAATATATTACCGGTATATAAATAATGCCACTAACAATTTAAAAGGACGAACACTTTTATTTTGTCATTAGTGTATAATTGTTTATCTTTGTACTGTAATTGGTAGGTAAAGAACTTTTAGTTATCCTAGATAAACAAACACATCAATTAAATGCGCTTTCATTTCAGTAAGCAATTGTTTAACTTAAATAAATGTTTAAGACTGGGTTCTGAAACTCACTTTACTTGGCGGCCACTGGATGCAGAGTCTGGGTGAGGCTGGGTCGCAAGAAAATATTTATTTAAAAAAATGTTGCATACTCCTCAGCATGTCTCGTTGTATAATGACGTTTCAAATTGTATACCTTGTGCACCGCAAATTTCTCCGTACAAATAAGACGCGTCGGGGTGCCCCTGTGCTCGACCAAGAATTCTTGCATCGCCCACTTTTCCTGGAACTGTTTTTGCTCATCACAAACCTTTCTCTTCACTGCAGCGTTTGAAAAAGACATGTATGGGGTTGTGGAATATATTTGTATTTAGCCGACGCACGGAGAATAATGTTATTTCCGCAATGTGTGTCGTTCCGCTTTTCCTCTCTACAGCAACACAGCGGTCGGTCAGAAAAGTACCAGGATAGCGAGCGCAAAAAAGTGACAGCTCTTGGAGTGTTATCCGGTGTTATATATGTAGTGTTCATCGTATGAGGCAATGCAAATTAAACAATAAAAAAAACAAATGACGGTGTGAATTGGTCCAGGTTATCGGGGACTGTTATTACTAACGGACAGGTGTCGCGGTGTGGTTGCAGCCAGGCACGTAAGAAAACTCTTGTCTCCATGGCTACGTCTCTGTCGCGTTAACGCATTTGCCGCTTTTCCACTAACGCAGGGGTAGGCAACCCAGAATGTTGAAAGAGCCATTTTGGACCCAAATAACACAACACTTTCAAGCGCCATTCATATAAAACTTGTGGGCCGCACTAACATTAAACTTTCATATTAAAGTGGGGGCTGCAAAATAACGTCTCGTGGGCCGAGTGTCTGAAACCGTTTTTTTTTTTTTCCTACTAATTTTGCAAAAAATTCTCACTGGAAAGTCGCAAGGCTCTCTCTGTGATTCCTGTGTGTGTGTGGTTTTGCGAAGTCGCTCTTCGCCTACCGAGACAAAGATTGTGGATGACTGGAAAGAGGGCTCACTGTGTTCAGTTAATATGACTGTTAAGTAAACCTGCTAAGGTTCTGAAAGCAATGTACAGAGTGAGACTTCTTTCCCGCTGTTTTGGCGCGGAAGAAACGAGAGTTTCAACATTTCTGATTGGCAAACATGTCTGTCATTCAAATGTTGGTGGTGTCAGAGATAGAGAGAACAACTCAGCCTCTTTTGAGTATCTATCGAGCCAATTAAAACTTCAATGTATATTTTGGTTGGTGTCAGTTGCTTCCGTTGACATTAGGGAGCGCTCGTGAGTAAATAGACTGTGCTATAAAACGAGAAAACCAAAAAAGCCAGCGGCCATGCTGTGTTTTTGCTAGAAAATGTGTCCTAAACATCCTCGCATTTTTAGGTGCTTGTGTGTTTAATTGGTAAATATCATGTAGTGATTTTGTTTTGAAATAAGCCATACGTGTTTAGTGTAAATACTCACTCTGGTGAGCTCACAAATTTTTCAACACGACGTGGAATAACGATATCCTCTGTAAGAGAGATAGAGGAATGATGTCTCAGTTTATTGTGGGGATAAAGAATTATTGGAATTGGTCATGCCTATATATATATATATATATATATATATATATACACACACACATATTAGGGGTGTAACGGTACGTGTATTTGTATTGAACCGTTTCGGGAACGGGGGTTTCGGTTCGGCACGCGGGTCCACCGAACGAGTTTGGGAGCAAAAGTCTTAACAAGCTGCTCTGCTTTCTGCCTGTGTCTCCTACACAGCACCCAGCATTGACCCACCCACACAACCATCTGATTGGTTACATACAAAGCCAATCAGCAGTGCGTATTCAGAGCGATGTAACAGCCAATCAGCAGTGCGTATTCAGAGCGCATGGAGTCAATGCTTCAGCGTCGAGCAGATAGGTGTTTTGCAGGGGAGCTGCGGACAGGGTACTCTCCCCAAATTATAAGAAACACTTCCCAGTCACAACTACTAGTAACATCACTATGAGCCCGTTGACCCTCTAGAAACTTAAACTGCAGCTCAGCTCGCTTGCTATTCTGGCTTGAGGTGAAGGCTAATAAGCTTTTAGCGTAACGTTAGCTCATTCTGCTGTGTGTGTGTGTGTGCGTGCGTGTGTGTTAAGGGCAGCAAAGCCCTGTCTGTCTGTTATTTCATTGAAGTCCATGGTGTTCAGGGATGAATAGTCTCTACTATTACTATTGTACTATTTTTTCAGCTATAGTTACATGAGTCATTAGTAATGTAGCAGCCTAGTTTTGAATGACAGGCTCCCTGCTATCACATGTTAAAAAAATTTAACATTTAAATAAGTCAACAACAGGCTTTCCAAATGCTGTAATAAATTAAGCATGATGAGTTGACTTGAAACTGTTAAATGTTGAACTTTTTATATGTAGAAGAAAGGTTTAGTCATTTTATTTAATCCAAGCAACAACTTGAGGCAGTTTAATGTGGATTAACGTGGGCAGAATGATTATAGTGTTCCCAATGTTAGAAGGATAAAGCCATTGTTTACAAATTTGGTAAATAATTAACCAAATAATTTATATTTTGTTGTTTTCTTACTGTACTGAAAATGAACCGAACCGTGACCTCTAAACCAAGGAACATACCGAACCGAAATTTTTGTGTACCGTTACACCCCTAATAAATATATATATATATATATATATATATCTGTAGAGATATATCCATCTATATATATAGATCTATATCTATCTATATATAGATATATATCTTCAGCTATAATATATATATATATATATAAATGGTAAATGGGTTGTGCTTGTATAGCCCAAGCGCTTTGACAGTATTTCCACATTCACCCATTCACACACTGACGGCGGGAGCTGCCATGCAAGGCGCTCACCAGGACCCATCAGGAGCAAGGGTGAAGTGTCTTGCCCAAGGACACAACGGAAGTGACTAGGATGGTAGAAGGTGGGGATTGAACCAGTGACCCTCAGTTTGCTGGCACAGCCACTCTACCAACTTCGCCACGCCATATAGATCTATATCTATTAATATTTATATCCATCCATTTTCTACCGCTTTTTCCCTTTGGGATTGTGGGGGGCGCTGGTGCCTATCTCAGCTACAATCGGGCGGAAGGCGGTGTACACACTGGACAAGTCCCCACCTCATCGCAGGGCCAACACATAGACAGACAACATTCACACTCACATTCACACATGAGAAATAAATATACAGTATGTGATATACATATAGATAGCTACTGTATAGCTGAGGTTACTGCAGTTAATCCGTTAGACAGTGCTCAATACGGGGTTAAAGCGGAATACCTACAAGCCTGTTTTGCAGGTTTCCCTGCTCTTCAGGCCTGGGAAACCTGCGAAACAGGCTTGTAGGGATGAAATAGCCATACGCTGGAGTGGAGGAGAGTCCTGCCCCTCTTGAGAGGACTGGTTCCAGAGCCCTTGTTGTGCGTGAAAGTGAGTCCGACAAGATCTAGCTGGAACTTCTCCACCTCGCGCAGCAGCTCAGGCTCCTTCCCGCCAGCACGGTGACGTTTCACATCCCAAGACCAAGCTTCTGTAGCAGAGGATCGGACCGCCAAGGGCCCTGCCTTCGACTGTTGCCCAGCTTACACTGCACCTGACCTCTTTGCCCCCTCTTAAAAGGGGGGACCCACATTACCTTTTCGGGCTGTGCCCGGCCGGGCCCCATGGGGACAGGACCGGCCATCAGGCGCTCGCCATCGAGCCCCACCTCTGGGCCTGGCTCAAGAAGGGGGCCCCCGGTGACCCGCACCAGGGTGGGGCAAATCTGGGTCCTTGAATTTGACTTTCCATAGAGGTGTTTGAGCTGCTCTTTGTTTCATTAAGTGAAAATGCTAGCAAAATCAATTCTTAAAGGACTACTGCACTGGTTATTTAATCACAGAATACCATAGCAATCGCCATACATCATGCAGCCAAGTATAATAGTGGTTAACATAAAAGCATATCATAGCAATCCCCAGATATGAAATTGTGCCTGCTAATTGTTTTTAAACATTTAGCATGTTAGCAAACACTTACTGATTCTGATAACAAAAATTAGTAATTGTATTTGTGTTATTTCCTTTCTAAATATCAACAATTATTCACAGGGTTTGAAGTATTCAGGATTTCCGTCCTCCGACAAACCCGGGAAGATCTTCCTCCTCGATCTGAAAGGCTCTCCGATAAAACCGGTCGAGTTGCGCATGCCGCGAAACTTTGACCCGGAGACGTTCAACCCTCATGGCATCAGTGTCCACACAGACACAGCTGGTAAGAGCAGCCCTTACAAACTGTATTCATGCACATCGAGGGATTAAACAAAACTATAGCAATGGCGGATTGATTTGTTTACTCTGCTGACATGTAAGATTTGTTAAAGTATGTGTACAAACCTGTTGTCATTGCAAGCAGCTGTAAACCATCCAAAACTACATATTGTAGATATTCATTTCTTCAGATTAACATAGAGCGCATCTTAAGCCTCACCTGTGAATTTACTTAACACTGAGAAAGATTTCATAAATGCTTATTTAAAAACCTTAATTGTTTCCAAACGGTGCCTGTAACACGGCAGTAAAACAGCATCATTGTCATGCGGTGGAAGCTAGATCTCCAATCAGCCAAACAGACTTAATAACTCATGGTGACGTCGTGGTGAATTTAATGAAAAATTTATGAAATGGGAAAGATACAAAAATAATTCTATTGTAAGGTAGTAATACCAACACAGACATTTGTAAACGTGTTAGCATATTAGCTAATGCTAACAACGCTAGGTTTATTACATTAGATAGCGTGGACTTATATGCATGAAAACACTCCTTCAGACATCACACATCAATCAATCAATCAATGTTTACTTATATAGCCCTAAATCATTAGTGTCTCAAAGGGCTACACGAACCACTACGACATCCTCGGTTGGCCCACATAAGGGCAAGGAAAACTCACACCCAGTGGGACGTCGGTGACAATGATGACCCAGTGGGACGTCGGTGACACTGATGACTATGAGAACCTTGGAGAGGAGGAAAGCAATGGATGTCGAGCGGGTCTAACATGATACTGTGAAAGTTCAATCCATAATGGATCCAACACAGTCGCGAGAGTCCAGTTCAAAGCGGATCCAACACAGCAGCAAGAGTCCCGTTCACAGCGGAGCCAGCAGGAAAACATCCCAAGCGGAGGCGGATCAGCAGCGCAGAGATGTCCCCAGCCGATACACAGGCAAGCAGTACATGGCCACCGGATCGGACCGGACCCCCTCCACAAGGGAGAGTGGGACATAGGAGAAAAAGAAAAGAAACGGCAGATCAACTGGTCTAAAAAGGGAGTCTATTTAAAGGCTAGAGTATACAAATGAGTTTTAAGGTGAGACTTAAATGCTTCTACTGAGGTGGCATCTCGAACTGTTACCGGGAGGGCATTCCAGAGTACTGGAGCCCGAACGGAAAACGCTCTATAGCCCGCAGACTTTTTTTGGGCTTTGGGAATCACTAATAAGCCGGAGTCCTTTGAACGCAGATTTCTTGCCGGGACATATGGTACAATACAATCGGCAAGATAGGATGGAGCTAGACCGTGTAGTATTTTATACGTAAGTAGTAAAACCTTAAAGTCACATCTTAAGTGCACAGGAAGCCAGTGCAGGTGTGCCAGCACAGGCGTAATTTGATCAAACTTTCTTGTTCTTGTCAAAAGTCTAGCAGCCGCATTTTGTACCAACTGTAATCTTTTAATGCTAGACATGGGGAGACCCGAAAATAATACGTTACAGTAGTCGAGGCGTGACGTAACAAACGCATGGATAATGATCTCGGCGTCTTTAGTGGACAAAATGGAGCGAATTTTAGCGATATTACGGAGATGAAAGAAGGCCATTTTAGTAACGCTTTTAATGTGTGACTCAAAGGAGAGAGTTGGGTCGAAGATAATACCCAGATTCTTTACCGAGTCGCCTTGTTTAATTGTTTGGTTGTCAAATGTTAGAGTTGTATTATTAAATAGAGGTCGGTGTCTAGCAGGACCGATAATCAGCATTTCTGTTTTTTTGGCGTTGAGTTGCAAAAAGTTAGCGGACATCCATTGTTTAATTTCATTAAGACACGCCTCCAGCTGACTACAATCCGGCGTGTTGGTCAGCTTTAGGGGCATGTAGAGTTGGGTGTCATCAGCATAACAGTGAAAGCTAACACCGTATTTGCGTGTGATGTCACCTAGCGGCCGCATGTAGATGCTGAAGAGTGCAGGGCCAAGGACCGAACCCTGGGGAACTCCACACGTTACCTTAACGTAGTCCGAGGTCATACTGTTATGGGAGACGCACTGCACCCTGTCAGTAAGATAAGAGTTAAACCAAGACAGGGCTAAGTCTGACATACCAATTCGTGTTTTGATACGTTCTAATAAAATATTATGATCGACGGTATCGAAAGCAACGCTAAGATCGAGGAGCAGCAACATAGATGACGCATCAGAATCCATCGTTAGCAATAGATCATTCGTCATTTTTGCGAGGGCTGTCTCTGTAGTGATTTTCCCTGAAACCGGATTGAAAGTTTCACATAGATTGTTGGACGCTATGTGTTCATTTAACTGCTCCGCAACAATTTTTTCGAGGATTTTTCAAATAAAGGGAAGGTGAGACACCGGTCGGTAGTTCACCATGAGGTCAGGATCAAGGTTAGGTCTTTTAAGAAGAGGATGAATAACCGCTTTTTTGAATGCTAGGGGAACAGTGCCCGAGGAAAGTGATAAGTTTATAATATTTAGCACTGATGGACCTAATAATACAAAGAGTTACTTGATAAGTTTCCCAGGAAGAGGGTCAAGTAAACATGTTGTTTGTTTCATTCCATTTCCACGTTGTAACAATTCCTCTAATGTTATTTCCTCAAAATGAGAGAAACTATTTTGGAGGGCAGTATCCACCGTATATACAGTCGTATCTGTGTTAATAGAACCCAGTTGTAGCTGGGACGCATTGTCTTTAATCTCCTTTCTAATTACTTCAATTTTAGTAAGTAATAATTGTTTTAGTTATACTGTAAAACAAACGTGCTTGGAGGGATGAATGAAGAATCCATACGAGTAGAAACGCTATGGACGTTTAGAAGATGGAACTGCTCTTCTACTTTTAGTTTAAAGCTGCTTCTTCTTCATCTCTCTTTTATTATGGCGGCATAGCTCGGTTGGTAGAGCGGCCGTGCCAGCAACTTGAGGGTTGCAGGTTCGATTCCCGCTTCCGCCATCCTAGTTACTGCCGTTGTGTCCTTGGGCAAGACACTTTACCCACCTCCTCCCAGTGCCACCCACACTGGTTTAAATGTAACTTAGATATTGGGTTTCACTATGTAAAGCGTTTTGAGTCACTAGAGAAAAAGCGCTATATAAATATAATTCACTTCACAATTCACTTCACTTATTGGCAGTTTGTAAGCAACGTTATAGTGTGCTTTATCACCAGGAGTGTGAATCAAGATGGAGCCCTATTCCTAAATTATGTTATTTAACCCTGTCTTTCTAAAAAAATATATATATGTGTTGCTTCATACCCCACTTGTTCCGAATTCAACCTTATATCCTCCACTGCTGAACTAACCTTCTCTTTTGTTAACTCATTTTTCATTATTTCCCTATCTCTATTGTATTTCCTACACTGCATTATTACATGCTTCACATACTTTATTTGAATACGATAATCACGCATCCTTGTATTATGTTTTTCTATCAATTTCAATGAGCTATTGAGATGTGTGTCTTAACCTCATTCTTGTAATGATATCCTCATCCGTCCTATTTCTATTGTCTCCTCTTTTTACTCATACACTCCTCTGGACTCTGTAATGTTGCCTGCCAGTTGTTTCTTTATTCCAACAACCCTGACATTTTTTATTTAGTTTTTTGGGGACGGCATGGCGCTGTTGGGAGAGTGGCCGTGCCAGCAACCTTAGGGTTTCTGGTTCAATCCCCACCTGCAACTAACCTCGTCACGTCCGTTGTGTCCTTGAACAAGACACTTCACCCTTGCTCCTGATGCGTCGTGATTAGCTTGGCCTTACATGTCAGCTCCCGCCATCAGTGTGTGAATGGGTGAATGTGGAAATAGTGTCAAAGCGCTTTGAGTACCTTGAAGGTAGAAAAGCGCTATACAAGTATAACCCATTTACCATCTATTAACTATAATTTTCACTTCTGCTTTACTGTGATTGATCTCCATGTTTATTTTAGTTTTAGTTGTTTGTTCCATACTTATCTGTTAGTTTGTTCCCCTCAACTCCTACGTGACCAGGTACCCACAGAAATGTTACCACACTTTCCTCTTAATTTATCCTAAAGATTCTGTACTATTTCAAATATTAAATGCCTGCCTTGGTTTTAAAGCTATGTTTGCTATGCTGATTAATGCATTACTCGAATCCGTGCACACAACTTTTTGCTTTATTTTCCTCTATTCAATTAACTGCAATGTTAATTGCTACTAATTTCCCCCCGTCTAAAGTATATACTGATATCTTGTCGCAAATTATTTTTTTCAATACTTTATTTTTTGTAGATAACTGCTGAAATTTGGAATACTTTTATTACATTTTTCTATCTAATAATGACTTTGATTTGTATTCTTTAATAATTGCATATCAACGTCTGGAATGCCCTACATTCACTGGTATGGCAGGAATTGGTACTATTGGGCTAACTATACTATTTCCAATTAAAACTGTTTTACATAAATCTATTATCCATGTAAAACTCTTAATGTTCTCTTCTCTTTTTGTTGGCAATGTATTAGTACCTGATGAGTTGGATGCCCTTCACCTGGACCCATTTATATTTGCCCAATAAACTGCGGTTAATTGAGTTCCCCTAATTTCTTATTGTTTTGTATTAATTTCTACCTGTAACGTTGCCCCTAATTGATTTTGTAGCTCACAACATAACCTAAAGCCTGGAATTGTATTTTATCTATTTTCCCAAGTAATGTTTTTGAAGCTGACTAATAAATGTTGTAGCTACAAACGTACATCCATCCATCCATTTCCTACCGCTTATTCCCTTCTGGGGACGCGGGGGGCGCTGGCGCCTATCTCAGCTACAATCGGGCGGAAGGTGGGTACATCCTGGACAAGTCGCGACTTCATTGCAGGGCCAACACAGATAGACAGACAACATTCACACTCACATTCACACACTAGGGCCAATTTAGTGTTGCCATTCAACCTATTCCCAGGTGCATGTTGTCTTTGGAAGTGGGAGGAAGCCGGAGTACCCGGAGGGAACCCACGCATTCACGGGGAGAACATGCAAACTCCACACAGAAAGATCCCAAGCCTGGGATTGAACCCAGGACTGCAGGACGTAGCTATAATCAATTAAATACAAATCTAATGAAACTGATATATATTGCTTTCAGTGCCAGTCTACCCCCCCCCCCCCCCCCCCCACACACACACACACACACAAATATTTACCCCCCAAATCCCTCATTATATTCAACACCTTTTTATTTTTCTCCACAATTTTACTGACAAGGATTAACCAGTTAACATGTTGGCTTTATTTTCCTCTATTCAATTAACTGCGATGGGAACTGCTACTAATTTCTACTTAAAACTTCGGGCGTTCCACTGTAAGATTAACATAGTGTAGCATTTTGGTAACATGTCTGTTTTTCATGTACTCGCTGTACTTACTGTGCACCTGTTTCCAACATAACTCTTTCTGATTTAGGGATTTTGCTGCTACTTTGACGATTATTTTGACCTTTTCTGTTTTATTTATTGCCTGTTTTGTACAGTTTGTCACAATGCAAGTAGCACTACGAATTTCTCCATAGAAATTCCTCTATTTGGTGCTTCTTGTCTTTTATTACTTGTACAGTTCTCATTTCTTTGTTCTCCACTTTCTTGATGTCTTACTTTGAGTGATTCTGCATATGTAACATTTATTTCCACTCTGATTTGTTGTACCTCAGTTTCCTAAAGATGCTGTTGTATTCCCTCCACAATTACAACATTGACCATTGCGTCCACATTGTCAATACCGATGCTCTTCTCCACACCTTCCATAGTGTATTTTAGCATGACACACATTAGCTACTGTATATGCCATAGCGTTGGCACTTTAAACAGCGTACAGGAGGTGGAATGTAAGGTCTGTTGTTAAAGCTTAAAACGCCAATCATAATTCTGTCTGGCAGGAATTCGTTGACTATTTGCACAGATACGCTGACTGTCCTCTCGCCGTTCCAAAATGCCATTAACCTCTTTATCTCTATGACAGTTCTCCCTTGTACTTTTTTCTCAACTCCTCAATGTTTTCTCCTCTTGGGATTCCTGTCACTACTCTCCTTGTCCCGCTTTTTTTCACCAGCTTCTATTCTTCATTTTATTGACGGTATCTTTTTGTACAACTTTTGTTCTCCATTTTTACATTTAATTTATAATCTTCTGTCCCTTAGCACTTTTGCCATTTCAACCCCTCTGATGTCTTTCTTTAACCCCTTAACAAGTGTCGTCAAGGTTATCATTCATAATCTGTTTGTTTTAAATTTCAATATTACCTTGTACTTTTCCCCCATAACTCTTTTCGTCTCTTCCCCTCCATCTTCTTCCTGCACTCTTTTACCACTCGATTTCCCATTATTTCTTTTCCATTTCTTCCCTCGCCACTCTAGTCCTATCCATTTCCATAGCTTCTTTCATACAACCCACCACTCACCACTTCCATCTCAATTCAGTTACAAATCAGTTTAAGCTTAAACCACTAAAAATTAAAGTTCAAATTGATACTCGTATTTAACTGTCCAAACACTTCTCAATTTCAGCTTTTCGGTTCAAAGTTTTACACAGCAGGAAACACTTACAGGCATTCACCCAGCTGCACCTCCAGTGGGCATACTCGTCAAAAAGATAGCACCGTAGCACAAACTATAACACACCATTTAAGTGTCTTTGCATGTGTTCAATGAAATCTATTTGCTTAATAGCCGTGAGCTAAGAAAAATGCATAAATTAGCCGCACCACTTTATTAGCCACAGTGTTTAATTTCGTAAGAAAAAAGTAGCGTCTTTTAACATAATTCGGAATTTACAGCAAAATAGATAGTGAATATTGCATTCTTTAGAGCAGTGGTCCCCAACCACCGGGCCGTAGCTCGATTGGTACCGGGCCGCAGAAGATTTTTTTATTAATTTTAATTATTTTTTAATAAAAAAATTGAAATAAAAAAAAAAATATATATATATATATATATATATATTTTTTTTAAATTCATTTATTTATTTTTCAATTAAAACAACAAAAAACACAAGATACACTTACAATTAGTGCACCCACCCAAAAAAAACTCAATTTTTCATGACAAAAACCTCCCTTTTTCATGACAAAGGGAAAGAAAAGAAAGAAAAAAAAATCCTCCCCCCGGGCCGCGGAACAAATTATCAAGCGTTGACCGGTCCGCAGCTACAAAAAGGTTGGTGACCACTGCTTTAGAGGACACACAAAATCGTGTGACATTTTCCTTTTCTTTTTTTTTTTTAAAAGTCCACCCTCCATGTATTTCCTTCCTTTTAATCCAGTGCTTTATTTTCCTCATTCTTTCAGATGGCACCGTATACCTGTTTGTCGTGAATCATCCTTACGGTAAAAGCCAAGTAGAGTTGTTTAAATTCGTTGAAGAAGAGTTCTCCCTGTTGCATCTAAAGACCTTCCAGCATGGACTTCTTCACAAGTAATGCAACACAACAGATTTCATTGTACAATGACCTGTATTATAGTGGAATCTTCAAGGTGGTACGCACCCAGAACTTTGTAAGCGTTTAGGCATCAGGGGGTTAAGATTTTTTCATTGTATTTTTTATTTTTATCTTATTTTTATGTATACAAATTGAAATGATTTCCGATACACAGTACCATTGATCCAACACACTGAAGTGTAACTTGAAAAGCGGCATGGTCACCCTACTAAATTTACTTTGCAAGTTTAAAATAAAAACATTAATAATGATTTATATGATTAAATTCATGTTAGCATTTAGGATCGCTCGCGATTAGTACTCTAATTGTCAGCTATTGATTAGCGGTGCTAGCTGCAAGCTAGCGATTAGCGACACTATTATGTATCATTTGAATGTTTTAGTATTGCACAATAACAAGGTACCTTCTAGAGCTAGTTTTAATTAAAACACAATTAATTCAAAATATTTCATTAGTGCTGGGGTGTCCAAACATTTTGACATGTTATTTTCTTGAAAGAAAAAATACTAAAAAGAAACATTTATATATAAATTAGATTTTGCCCGGTTTGTATTGTGAATTACAAAACATTTTATCAGTATCAACATTTCCGCTTTTTCTTTTTACATTGTCTTTTTGTTGAAATGTTGTCTGTTTTTGTGTCGCTTGGCCACATTTACACCATTCCTGAAGAACAGGGGTCGGCAACCTTTACCTCCCAAAGAGCCATTTTGACGCGTTTCACAAAACAAAGAAAACAATGGGAGCCACAAAACTCGTTTGAAATTTGAAATGAAATAAAACGGCGTACAGAGTTTTTTTTTTTTGCTTTGTGCTATGTATTAACCAGGGGTCTCATACACACGGCCCGCACCTTAATATGAACATATAATGTTAGTGCGGCCCGCGAGATTTAAAGTAATGCACCAAATCCCCCCCCCCCCCCCCCCTCCTCTCCGTGCGTCGGTTGGGAGGGGCGCTGTTTGGTGCAAGCGGGGGTGTATAATGTAGCCCAGAATAGTTAGGGTTGCATGGGATTCTGGGTATTTGTTCTGTTGTGTTTATTTTGTTACAATGCGGATGTTGTCCCGAAATGTGTTTGTCATTCTTGTTTGGTGTGGGTTCACAGTGTGGCGCATATTGGTAAGAGTGTTAAAGTTGTTTATATCACAACTCTCAGTGTAACCTGTATAGCTGTTGACCAAGTATGTCTTGCAGTCACTTTCGTTTATCAACAGAGGCTGCATACTACATGTGACCAGCTGGCACGCAGTTAGCAGTGTGTAAAAGCGGTCGCGACGAGGAGTTTTAGGGGGTTGTAAAGGCATTTCCATCAGGGCATGCCTTCAATATTATCGACTAGGTGAAAATCGGAGAATGTTGGCCCCGGGTGATTGCTGGGAGAAGCATTAAACTCCGGAAATCTCTCGGGGTAATCGTGGGTGTCGGCAATTATGCAGCTGAGCCACATTAGAGTGATCGAAGAGTCTCATGCAGATCCGGAGCCGCGGGTTGCCGACCCCTGCTGTAGAAGAGCGTCCCCTCTTCATCTCTCCATCAGTTTGGGGGTCTTTGACCTGGAAAAGGCTGAAGATCCCAGCTCTAGAAAGTTAGCGTCCTCCAGGCATCCAGTTAAGGTTGCCCCTTTAATCTGTTTTAGGCCAAAATACAATCATAAAATTAACAGTAACTGAGACCGCGCTCTCGGCTAGATTCATAGCTGCACCAATTTTTTCCCCTTGCCAAAGGCGGACTCAAATTGCTTTCTATATAAGTTACCGTAAAAAAACCCAGTATATTTACATTGTAAAGCAGAGAAAATACATTTCTCAAAATGATTAACGATACAGACAATGTTTATATAAGTGTAAAAAATAAGTAACCCACTACTCTTGTTGTGTCATGTCTCACCTGTATCAGCAAATGATGGTATAATGCATCAGGCGTTCAGATGAGATTCACCTCAAGCCTCTCGTCTTTAATATTTTTTACTTCTATGAGTGTAAAAACAAAAATGTAAAAAAAACGCAGTGCAGGTATTGTTCCTCAAAAATGTTTAATCAAGTCACAAATTTTGCGATCATCAATTTTATGAGACGTTGCAGCACTCCCCGCAACCCCATAAAGGGACAAGCGGTAGAAATTGGATGGATGGACGGAATTTTATGGTATGTTAGACTTCCGAGGTTCAACTGCATAGTCCAATGAAAATCGTGCGTGCGTGTGTGCATTATTTCATCATTTTAAACAATTTTTTTCCCGTTTTTCCCTTCTAGTGTCAACGACATTGTGGCATTGGGAGTGGACCGTTTCTATGCCACCAATGATCACTATTTACAACACGAATTCTTTAAAATAATAGAGCCTCTTCTGGGTCAACCTTGGACTAATGTTGTGTATTATAGTCCAGAGTCTGTCAGAGTGGTCTCTGAGGGATACTACTTTGCAAATGGCATCAACATCTCACGAGACAAAAGGTTGGCAAGTTCTTTTGTGTAGTTGTGTAATTGAGCTATAGATGCTATAATTCTATATTTTTGTCATAATCAGGCATATCTATGTGGCAGATCCAATGGACCAAAATGTGCATGTGTTGGAAAGGAAAGAAGACAATGCATTGGTCTCTGTGAAGGTGACTAAGACAAAGATAATGTATATTCAAATGATTAAGGGTTATTAATTAAAATGGACAGCTTGAGTGATACTGTATATGTGGTTACCCTATACAGAAAATGTAGGAAATTGATATGACCGCAAAATAAGATCAAGCTGTAGCAAAAAGACACATTTTGAGTTATAATTTTGTCTTCTACATGGTCACCAGTCCGTGGCGGTGGGTTCACTTTGTGACAACATCGAAGTTGACCCTCACACAGGTGACCTTTGGATGGGCTGCCACCCCAATGGATGGAAACTTTTGAAGGGTGACCCTGAAGATCCAGCTGGATCAGAGGTATGTGGTGGAACATCTCACAACTGTCAACTGTTCAAATCCTTGTGCATTTATTGATTTATAAACTATTTTAAATCTAGTTCAAGATGGTTATTTATTTACCATGATGTCGTTACTTCTAGGTTATCCGAATCCAAGACATTCACTCCGACGAACCACTGGTGACTCAGGTGTATGCTGATGATGGTCATGTGATCATGGGTTCCTCTGTAGCTACAACTTATGGAGGCAAACTGCTCATTGGCTCTGTTTTTCATAAAGCCTTATGCTGTGATTTGGAGTAGGCAGTAAGTGTAAATTGTAACAGAATACCAGATGCCTCATGAAAAGGACAAGTAAAGAAAGTAAAATAGATGGTGATAGGAATTTACTGTTTTTAACACTAATTGCAAGGTTTCTTTTGTTGAGTAAATCATGAACTGCTAACTGGAAATTGTGTTCTCTACATTAAAAATAGGAAACCTTTCTTACCATTTTTATATCCCGCATTTAAGGTAAACGCAAAAAATATGTCAGTCTCGGTCTGCTTTAGATAAGTTTTCCAGCAGCTTTTCATTGATGGACAGGTTATGGATAGGGTGTTAGTTTATTTCCAACATGTATACAAATACAATGTGAGACATCACACACATTGTATCCAGTTTGTCATTCTGGCATGTCCGAAAAGGAGTAGGAGGAAGCAGAACCTATTTAATCCTACCCCGTTTCGTTTCACAGCAATTTCAAACACAATTGTTTGTACTAAAATATGCAACACAACAGTTAACAAATAAATGACTAAGTAAATAAATAAATAGACAAATGCATAACTAAATAGTTAAGTAATTAGTTTACATAATGTGATGATCTCATTTTTATTAAAGCTCAAGATGTTTATCAGGATTCATTTTTTTACTTTGTGAACACTTTCAGTGAACAGTTGCTTAAACTGGATCATATTAATACACTGTTCATGAATCCATTCAACAATTTGATTCCACATACTTATATGCTAAAGGTTGTGAGTGTTATACATGCATACAAATGTTTTAATGAGATTTTTCTCTGAAGTTATTATTCTCCTTTAGTGGAGAATAATTTTTGTAAATTATTGGGTAGCAGGTTATATTTACTTTTTGCATCATTTTCGCTGTTTGCAAATGCACCAAATCATTGAATTGCAATGTTTGATTCAACAAATAAAGAGTTTAAATGTTCTCGATATCCAACATTACAGTATGTCTCATTCTAAACAACCTCTTTTGTAACACAGTGCAGTGTTTCCTACAGAAAATGTGTTAGTTGAGGTGGTGACTCCAGGCGGTTGGAACTAGGGAAGGAGGTGGGTGGATGTAAGGATCGGTGTAACTCGGCCTGTCGCCATCATGTCTCCAGTCTGGGGGGCAAGAGACTACAGACTGTGGTAATGTAGGCCGGCTTTGTCGCGTGAAAAAGCCTACAACTTTTGGTTGTTACGATGTATATCTCGATATTTTTCCGTAAAGTAAAAACAAAACTGTCCTAGTTACCTGAGATATTAAACTAATGAATTACAAAGTCCAATTAATGACCTACTGTAAGTAAGCATTTGCAATAAGTGTTTGAAAAAAAAAAAGAGGTTAAAGCGGGGCCACATGCTGACATATGCTCAACTCCATCCATCCAGCCTGTAGTTGATTTGTATTATGTAAATGTTATATTTTTATCAACATGTGATTGCAAGGACCCTGCCATTCAAAGCTAGCTTGCTACATTACTAATGATTAATGTAACTATAGCTGAAAAATAGTACAATAGCAGTAGGAGAGATTGTTCATCCCTGAACACCATGGAGTTCATGTAGGCTTTATGATGCAGTTACATTATTATATCAACTATCAGAGACAGAAACTCATAATTTAACATAATGTCCTTTTTTTGCTGCTTCAACACAGCTCAATCAACACAGAAAAAGGTAAAGTTGAAATAATTTAGTTATTAACTGTTGGTCAATAATGCTTGTCTTTTTCTCAGACAGACAGGGCTTTACTGTCCACACACACCGCACAGTGAGCTAACGTTACGCTAAAAGTTAATTAGCCTTCACTTCAAGGACTGCGAGCGAGCTGAACTGCCGCTTATGTTTCTACAACGTCAATGGGCTCATAGTGATATTACTAGTAGTTGACTTGAAAGTGTTTATTATAATTTGGTGGGAGTCCGCTGCCTTCTGCTTACCTTTCTGCTCACTGCACCGAAGGAGCACTGACGCCATGCGCTCTGAATATGCACTGCTGATTGGCTGTTACATGCGCTTTGAATACGCACTCCTGATTGGCTCTTACCGCTCCGTGTGTAGCCAATCAGATGGTTTTGTGGGTGGAACAATGCTGACAGAGGCAGAGGCAGAACTTAGCGGAGCAGCTTCTTAAGACTTTTGTTTAGGCGGTGGTACTTTGTTGGTAAGACGGCCGCCTTAACAACAAAGCGCTGCGGGAAACCCTGCAGTGAATGTGTATTTTTATAGTCATTTCCCCATATGTCTACACAATAACTCAGATATGGTAAAACTAGCCAGAAGTAAAGAATATGGAGTGATTATCGGTCCAGAACGCTAAAGCTAATGTGGGTGACAAAGACCAGGCTATGAAGGGTTGCCTGTATTTCTACTAAAAATAGGCGTATGTTGAAATTTAGAAAATACGTAAGCAAGAAAAAATTCAGAAGCATTAAAGTGTGCGCAGGCACATTTCTTTGTTTCATCTCAATCCACTTGGAATTTACCACAATGTTTGCGTGGCTGAATAGGCCTCCACCACGCCCCCTTATAAATATGCAATTCATATAGAAATTAGTCATGTGCCTGAGAGCTGCACACTCTGCCCAATAAGAATTCAATTGGAGGGGCTTCGTTCTCGCGTTTCTAACGAACAAAAGACGAGTGAGTGGAATAGCCAGTCAATGCTGTGGGCTCCAAGACCAGCGCGTAGGCTGAAGTAAAAGTGAAATGGTCAGACTTTAGGAAGATGGTTAAGAAGAAGATTTATGTGGCCAAAACACATAAATGAGTGCTGAAAAGATAGTCTCTGCAATGATACGTAAAACATTAGAAGAGGTGGGAGCATATGTGGATGATTAACCCATTGATTAACCCCATTATGATCCATCCATTTTGCTACCCCTTGTCCCTTTTGGGGTCGCTGAAGCCTATCTCAGCTGCATTCGGGCGGAAGGCGGTTTACACCCTGGACAAGTCGCGACCTCATCGCAGGGCCAACACAGATAGACAGACAACATTCACACTCACATTCACACACTTGGGTCAATTTAGTGTTGCCAATCAACCTATCTCCAGGTGCATGTCTTTGGAGGTGGGAGGAAGCCGGAGTACCTGGAGGGAACCCACGCAGTAACGGGGAGAACATGCAAACTCCACACAGTAAGATCCCGAGCCCGGGATTGAATCCAGGACTACTCAGGACCTTCATTGTGAGGCGGATGCACAGACCCCTCTTCCACGGTACTGCCCAATATCATTAACCATTCATTTTCTACCGCTTGTCCCACTCGGGGTCGCGGGGGTGCCGCAGCCTATCTCAGTTGCATTTGGCGGAAGGCTGGGTACACGCTGGACAAGTCGCCACCCCATCACAGGGACCAATATGAATATAAATTGTGTATTTTACAAATGTGTTAATACAGTAGCCTGCTCACAGCCAGATTAGAGTTTCATGAGAAAATTAGGTAACCTGACTCTCGCCAGATCCTTGTAGATCCCTGACCTCCACACAAGTAGCTCAGCGAACTACATTGATATGGCGAGAGTCTGATCTAAAATTAGTAGGATTTGGTTGGAAATCTATTCAATCCAAACATGCAAGCATATCAAAAATGATGCGAAAGATGTTGACTGGTGTTTGATTACTCAATTTATTGTTAAAACACGAGACAGCTTCTTCTGGTAGCCAGCGTACGTTACACAAAAGCAGGTCATTCCTCCACCGTCTCCCTTGCCAGTAATATATCACAACCACCGGCCGCTGCTGGCTGTGCTATAGTCATAGAAACACATCGTGACAGCAAGGGGTGGCAGAATGGTCGCCGAGATCTGGGGTCAGCAACCTCCGGCTCTCGAGCCGCATGCGGCTCTTTAGTGTCGTCCTAGTGGCTCCCCGGAGCATTTTTGAGAGAGGATTGAAAATAGAAAAAGATGGGGGAGGAATATTTTTTTGTTTGAGGAAAAACATGATACAAACTATCCCAGTTGTAAGAAAGCCCACTGTTAAATATGTTTGTGTGTATGCTTCACTGATGAGAGTATTTGGTTAATATCATTTTGTCCGACTAATTTGGCCGGTTCTTGAACTCACCATAGTGTGGACTGTGACAACAGTTTGTTTACATGTAAAATCTTCTCCTCCTTCTTTGTCTCAATTTGTCCACCAAAAGTTTCATGTTGTGCGTGAATGCACAAAGGTGCACTTTGTTGTTGTTATTGACTTGTTGGAGGGCTAATCAGGCATGTTTAGTCCGTGCATTACTGCACGCTAATCAATTCTAACATGCTATTTAGGCTAGCTGTGTGTAAATATTGCATCATTATGCCTCATTTGTAGGTATATTTGAGTTAATTTAATATCCTTCACTTTAATCCACCCTTGTATATAATTTAGTTTTGCATGTCTCATGACAAATTAGCTGTATGTAATATTGGCTGCATTTCTGTTAGTTGTGTGCCATGTTGTTCCAGACCACAGCAAATATTACCTAACTTGCCAAAAATTGTAATCAATTTATTAAAAGAAGACAGCCTGCCGTTTCCTTGAACACACACATCTATACCTTTGGCCATTCCAAGCCAGTCATTTCCAGGAGTTATCTCACACCTCCTGAGTAGCCTCTGATTTACCGATTGTTTTGAATGTAAAAACGTGGTAGGTGGCAGTAGTGGGGCAGTACAAGTACCTGGGATTCCACTTGAACAGCAGACTGGACTGGAAGGACAACAGCAAAGCTGTTTACAAGAAGGGCATGAGCAGACTCTTTTTCCTGAGGAAGCTTAGGCCCTTTAATGTGTGCAGCAAGCTGTTGGAGCTCTTTTATCAGTCTGTTGTGGCCAGGGGTTTGTTGTGGCAGCAGCACCGGAAAAAGGGACTTAAACCGGATAGACAAACTGATCCAGAAAGCCGGCCACACTATTAGCACGCATTTGGAGGCGTTTGTGTCAGTGAGGGACAGGAGGTCACTGGACAAACTGCTGGCCATCATGGACAATCCTGCCCACCAACTCCACCAGACAATTGAGGGACAGGGGAGTTCATACTCCAACAAGCTCCTTCGGCTTCATTTCCACAGTGTTCGATTTAGGTACTCCTTCATTCCGCACTCCATCCGGCTGTATAATCACTCACCATACAGCAATAGATGATTTCTGTGTATTACCTGACACCTTCTACGTTAGCTATCTCTTTTTTTATAATGCTTATTTTCTGCTGGATCTACTCTGTTTTATGCTGCCCTTTTTTTTCCTCTTTTTTTTTTTTTGCTGCAGCTGTTACATATACTGTAATATACATGGTGATTGGGATTTGTTATATATTGTATATATTATATAAAATATATCAGTATATATTATATACTGTGTATATATAATATGTAAATATTGTTATATTTTATATTGCTTTTATGGTACATTTTTAATCTACTTTATACCTTCATTATCCTTTCCATCCTTTGTAACTGAGCTCCTGTGTGGAACAATTTCCCTTGAGGATCAGTAAAGTTTGTCTAAGTCTAATATAATATACATATCATAGCAACATAATGCCTTTATTTCTTTCACAGAAAAGAGCAATTAGAATCATTTTTAAAGTAGGATATAGAGACCACACAAATCCATTCTTCATTAGGTCAGGATTACTAAAACTAAAAGACATTGTAGAATTGAATACTCTATTAATGATGTTCAAAGTGAATAATAAAGTTCTTCCGAAGGACATAAAAAAGTTATTGTGTATACATCTGAAGATGAGAACCACAGAAGGCCGTATGACTTTAAACATCCAAGAGTGCGAACACATTTTAAACAAATGTGCTTGTCTGTTGCTGGTGTGAAAGCATGGAATTCTCTAAACAAAGACTTAAAAAGCTGTAAGAATATCTTTGAATTTAAAAAGTTATAAAAATAGAAAACTGGAATCAAACTGAATTTTGATTTAGATTGGACATGTCATTGTGAAAATGTTTAAAGGAATGTTAAAAAGTATGATTGAGTTCGGGTGTTGGTGGAGGGAACAGTTACAAAGTCATCTGAAATAATTTGTGTTAAAAAGGGGGCACATAAATATAAGAATAGTATTCTTCCATCTGCTCCTTTTTGATCATGGAAATGTATAAGAAACAAAAAAAAAATGAAAGTGTCAATTGTACGTGGCTTGTATATATGCATTTTCATGAAAGGAATAAAAATAAACGATGATGATGATATGAATACATTGTACTCTATGCTACCCGAGCGGTAACCAGGGGCGGTTCTAGGCATGCTTATATGAGGGGGCAGTCAGAAATGTGAAGGGGGCATCATGTGTACACATCATGCTCCAGCACTTTTTTTTCTGTGCTTATAGTAACGATGCTTTCTTCATTGAAATGGGTCTTTAGCTATGTGTCCAACCCCAACCTGGAGTAGTGGATTGCACTTTGTCAGGCTTCTACCTTCAGACCTGTCCAACTTGGGTGTCCCACCTGAAGACTAAGCTCCTGCTGGTGTAGCTCTTACGGTCACTGAGGCACGCAAACCCCCTGGCCACAATAAGGTGGCAATCCCTCAGGGGGGGATACATTAACAGTGCTGCCATATTTCCGACAGGGGAAACAGAAGCAGGCGTCTCGCACCACAGAATACTCTAGCCATGGTCGTGTGCGGTACCAGGCAGTATTGAATGATCTTAATGTTGTACCAAATGCACGCTTTGGGTAGCCACCCAGTATTGGCTGAGATAGTGCGTTGCCATTTAAGTCACTGGGTAGCTGAGCAGGCTGCTTTGGGGGAGCGCTTGTTGGGGGGACGGAGGGAGCTGGTGCAGGAGAAACTGCTTGCTGGTGCTAAAGGTGCAGTATTGCTAGCTGCTGTCCCTGATGTACTAGCAGTAGCATCATCGCTACTACTACATGCAGGAGCAGGACTAGACTTTTTAAATGCTCTGAAAAATGGATGCATTACAGAGCATTAACTTTCTCTTTGTGAGCTGCTGGAAGCTGGAGCAGAAAATAAGTAAGCTTGAACAACAACAGAAAAACCCCGCTGTGATTACATGAAGAAAAACAACAGTAGTACAGGACTACAGCCTGGGGCACTCATCTGGGCACAAAATTCATTCACTCCAATGTATGTGTGTTGCCCACTTGCTTGTAAATTGATGAAAACGGCTGTGTTTTTGTTTTTAGGTGTCTTGGTCGTATCAAATGAAACTTATAATTTGTTTATTACAAAATGTAGATTGAAACATTAAAGGTTGACTATGTAGAATTACAACAAAAACAACAGAAAAAGAATTCCAGCAGTCGATTGCCAGACCGTTGCTAAGTAAAACGGGCCGTTGCTAGGGACTCCGCTCTGGACAGAGGACAGCAGAAGAGGACTGCTAAGCAGGATATATACCTTATGTTTCATTTTTACCGTCATTAACAGCATCATAAATTACTTGTAGCTTGTTACAGGGACAGTGGAGGCTCTCTGCCTTCCAAACCATTGTTGCTCAGAGCCTCCGTTGTCACTGCTCTCAAGTTGTAAAAAAAAAAAAAAAGAACTCCGTAGCACCGAAAGTCCGCAGCGATAAACGTGTTTATTACAGATAAGGCTGCACAAATACACCCATCCTAACAAGTATATGATGAATGTAAACAACTGTTTCTTTTCTTTTACTTTCATACTGCAACAGTGATTGGATTTTTACTGAGGGCTGAGGTGTGTGTGCGGGTGTGTGTCTGCTGCGCAGCCTGTGGAATGTGGAATGGTGAATACACGCACACCGGAGGGAGGGATGAGAGGGAAGCCGACACTACTATATCGTGTGTGTCACTTTTTCGGCGGATTTTTCCGCTAGTGCAGATAATTTTGTCAACTTGTAATGTAGTAATTTTGTGAGTTTATTAAAATTTGCTTTCTCAAATTTTGATTTGAGGGGGCAAGAAATTTATACAAGGGGGCTCTGCCCCCTCTTGCCCCTGCGTAGAGCCGGCCATGGTGGTAACTAGTAGTTGAGGGGTCAAATTACACCTTTAATAGGATTTGCACATATTTTTAAAGGAAATGCTTGGATTCGGGCAGCATGGTGGACCAGTGGTTACTACGTGAAGGTTTTGCATGTTCTCCCCATGACTGCATGGGCTCTCCTCCGGGTACTCCGGCTTCCTCCCACCTCCAAAGACATGCACCTGGGGATAGGTTGATTGGCAACACTAAATTGGCCCTAGTGTGTGAATGTTAGTGTGAATGTTGTCTATATGTCTTGGTCTTGTAATGATGTGGCAACTTGTTCAGGGTGTACCCCGCCCAAATTCAGCTGAGATAGGCTCCAGCACCCCCGCTATCCCGAGAGAGACAAGCGGTAGGAAATGGATGGATGGACGCTTGGAATGATTTGGTGTTCGTGGAGAAAACATTGTAAAATAACAGGTTAATGAAAATATGGCCCTTATGAAAGGGAGTCAATAGGGACAAAAGGGTCCCTGGGAACTTCATTTTGTACTCAAATGATAAATGGTTGTACTTGTATAGCGCATTTCTACCCCTTTTCAAGGAGCCCAAAACGCTTTGACAGTATTTCCACATTCACACACTGATGGCAGGAGCTGCCATGCAAGGCGCTAACCAGGACACATCAGGAGCAAGGGTGAAGTGTCTTGCTCAAGGACACAACGGACGTGTCTAGGATGGTAGAAGGTGGGGATTGAACCAGTAACCCTTAGATTGCTGGCACGGCCACTCTCCCAACTTCGCCACGCCGTACACACTCAATAGATGTGTTCAAAATAACTTAAAACGGACGATGCAAATATTGACATTTGACTCCTGATGCCATATTTAATTCTGCTAGCCTTTTAAAATGAACATTTTGTTGCGTTAAAGGCAATAAAATGACCCTCAAAGGTCCCAGGTCATCCCAAGGGGTAATTCCTCTCAAGACCTTCAAGCAGAAACTTCTTCATAAATACTGCAGCATATTTTGACATTAACTTAAAGCAATATTGAACCAAAAGTATTCCTCTCTGTTTTCTCTTGTAGTGTCAATGATATTATGGCATTACAAATGGATCGTGGATCACTTTTTCTCACACAAACTCCTTAAAACCATTGTGGAGCCTCCTCTGTGTCAACCTTGGACTATAGTCATGTGTATTACAGTCTCTGGTTAAAAAAACAACAAGCGGTAGGAAATGGATGGATGGAAGGGTTTCCATTTATACCCCCATTATTTACTATTTACTTTTTAAATTGATCTCAAGTCTGTACACTGCTGCTGGAATTTAAATTTTCCTGAAAGAATCAAAGTACTATCTATCTATCTATCTATCTATCTATCTATCTATATACACTGTGTACATGGCTATCCAGACAAGGGACTTTGGTAAAGTTGCATCAAAAAAGACCTTTGATATACTGGCAGCACTCACTGTGTTTTTTTACTTATTGATTTATGCACCCTGCATATTTCACTTTGCAGTGCATTAATCAGTAAATGTACTGATTAATGCACCCGATTGTAGCTGAGATAGTCACCAGCGACCCCTAAAGGGAATAAGCGGTAGAAAATGGATGGATGGATGGGTGATCAAATCAACATTTTCTCCTTCAGTGTACATCCTGGTTTACTCAGGTGAAGGCCACTGATCTTGATTTCTTCTCCGAATTGTTGCACGACTAAACAAGCCATCCCATTGAGCGTCAACCGGCAATTGGAAAGGTCATCTATGCTATCTTTTATTGACTTTCTCTCTTGGTTTGGTGGAAAGAGCATATTAGGTGACAGCGCAAAGCTTCATAACACGATTGCTATATTCCCTTGAAGGTTTACATCTCACCTTTTAGTACGGTTTGCCATTTGCCATTTAGACATGGATTCCTTTGGCTTGATGACAATTGGCGTAACACTGATTTATGTCCTGCTTGGCGAGAGGATGGTCAATGTGAGGTAATCATCGTTCACTCGGCATTGCATTATGTCGTATGTTTGTGCAAAATAACTTCTTTCCATGCAAACACTGCAGGAAGATGTACATGGCTACTCGGGAACAAGTCAAGAACCATCTCCCCAACTGTGTTCCACTGAAGAATCTAAGTAAGCTCATGCAAAAATGACACTGCCTATTCTTAAGCATGGGTTGAAAAGTGTGTGTGCTCTTCACTCAGATAACGGTGCGGAGGATATAACTGTCTTTGGAGATGGACTCGCCTTGATAAGCTCTGTGAGTACTCAAGTTAAAGGTCTAACACTTTTCAACAAGAACCAGCGTCCTGCGCAGGACACATTTGGTGTTGGTCTATTTATTTATGCAGACTTACATGAGCGCTCTGCTGTTTTTAAGGATCTTCTGCAAAAAAGCTATGTGACAGCACTCTTCAGTTCAGTTCAGTCTCAGTTTATTTGGAACATGCATACGATACAATGTAATGCATCACATATTTCCGGTTGTTTCACTACAGTACGTCCAAAAAGGAGTAGGAAGAAGCAGAATGTGTCTTCAAGACGTGCTACTGTAAACTTTATCCCAGTTTCACATGTGCACTCTAACTATGCACGTGTAGTAAATGCCATATGTCATACAACAATGTAACATTAATGTATGTGAGCTAAAATGCCAACAATACACTCACATTTTAACAGCAACATCATTCTAAGTTAACCCAGTTACGGAAGAAAAACAAAATGATCAAACTTACAGCTCCCATGCCTCTAGCTGACTGCATAGTCAGCAGCTTAGTTTTAAGATGTGTAGCAAAGCCCCCCATTCCCCCTCCCTCCATCTCTCTGCATTAGAAGAGGAATGGCTTTAAATTCTGGTATCGTAAAAATCCGGAGCTTCGGACATGCCGTTTTCCCTTAAAGGTTTTATATTTGGTGCTCATAAAAAAGCTGTAGGGACACATTAGTGTGGCATTATTTAAAAGTAAATGTGACGCATGTTCATTCATACAATCAGCAGTGTGTTACATGTGTTGTTATCCTAAAATCCAGAAAGTTAAGTATGAAACCCAAAACCAGTGAAGTTGGCACGTCGTGTAAATGGTAAATAAAAACAGAATACAATTATTTGCAAATATTTTTCAACCTATATTCAACTGAATAGACTGCAAAGACAAGATACTTAACGTTCGTACTGGAAAACTTTATTTTTTGCAAATATTAGCTCATTTGGAATTTAAGGCCTGCAACATGTTTAAAAAAAAAGTTGCCATAAGTGGCAAAAAAGACTGAGAATGTTAAGAAATGCTCATCAAACACTTTTTTGGAGCATCACACAGGTGAACATGCTAATTGGGAACAGGTGGGTGCCATGATTGGGTATAAAAGCAGCTTCCATGAAATGCTCAGTCATTCACAAACATGGATGGAGCGAGGGTCATCACTTTGTGAACAAATGCTTGAGCAAATTCTCGAAACGTTTAAGAAAAACATTTCTCATTGAGGTGTTTTAAGGAATTTAGGAATTTCATAATCTATGGTCCGTAATATCATCAAAAGGTTCAGAGAGTCCGGAGAAATCACTGCACGAAAGCAATGGTATTGTGGACCTTTGATCCCTCAGGCAGTACTGCATCAAAAAGCCACATCAGTATGTAAAGGATATCACTACATGGGCTCAGGAACACTTCAGAAAACCACTGTCAGTAATTACAGTGTGTCGCTACATCTGTAAGTGCTAGTTAAAACTCTACTATGCAAAGCCAAAGCCATTTATCAACAACACCCAGAAACGCTGCCGGCTTTTGCTCGGGCCCAGTGGCAAAGTGTTCTGAGGTCTGACGAGTCCACATTTTAAATAGTTTTTGGAAACTCTGGACGTTGTATCCTCCGGGCCAAAGAGGAAAAGACGCATCCGGACTGGTCTAGGCGCAAAGTTCAAAAGCCAGCATCTGTGATGGTATGGGGGTGTATTAGTGCCCAAGGCCTTCACACATTTGTGAAGGCACCATTAATGCTGAAAGGTACATACAGGTTTTGGAGCAACGTATGTTGCCATGCAAGCAACGTTTTCATGGACGCGCCTGCTTATTTCAGCAAGACAATGCCAGGCCACGTGTTACAACAGCGTGGCTTCATAGTAAAAGAGTGCAGGTACTAGACTGGTCTGCATGTAGTCCAGACCTGTCTCCCAGGGAAACTGTGTGGCGCAATATGAAGCCTAAAATACAACAGAGACCCCGGACTGTTGAACAACTTAAGCTGTACATCAAGCAAGAATTAGAAAGAATTCCACCTGAAAAGCTTAAAAAATTGGTCTCCTCAGTTTCCAAACTTTTATTGAGTGTTGTTAAAAGGTAAGGCCATTTAACACGGGGGTAAGAAAAATGCCCCTGTGCCAACTTTTTTGCCATGTGTTGCTGCCATGCAATTCTAAGTTAATGATTATTTGCAACAAAAAAACAACAACAAGTTTCTCATTTTGAACATTAAACATCTTGTCTTTGCAGTCTATTCAATTGAATATATGTTGAAAAGGATTTGCAAATCATTGTATTCTGTTTTTATTTACGAATTACACAACGTGCCAACTTCACTGATTTTGGGTTTTGTACATACTGTGTTTTTGCATGTATTGGCAGGGTTTGAAGTACCCAGGAATACCATCATCAGATGCTCCTGGAAAGATCTTCCTTCTCAATCTGAAAGACTCTGAGATGGAACCAGTGGAGTTGCTCGTTTCCCAAAACTTTGACCTGAAGACATTTAACCCTCACGGCATCAGTGTCTACACAGACGCTGCAAGTATGAACACTCCTGCATTTCATTCATCGCATTTGAGCTAAACCGTCATGGCTGTTGATGCCATAGCACGGGCTGTCCGCCTGTCAATGTTGAAGCATGCGATTCATCACAAAACAATATTGCATCAGTCATGTTTGCAGGCAGGAGAATCACATAGCTTATTTTGACCGCACATGCTCCTTTACCGTGGATGATTACCTGAAATGCGGCTAGGGTTGGTGCAAAGATGAGTGAGGAGATGCCAAGTTGTGTGATCACCGGCAAATTGGCTTTCTAAGCAACTGGTTAAATGCAGACCAAGAGTCATCTGAGTTAATCAGTCAATCAATCAATGTTTATTTATATATCCTTAAATCACAAGTGTCTCAAAGGTCTGCGGAAGCCACAACGACATCCGCAGTTCAGATCCCACATCAGGGCAAAGAAAAACTCAACCCAAAGGGATGACATAGAGAAACCTTGGAGGGGACCGCAGATGTGGGTTACAACCCCCCCATTCATGTACCTTGTTAGTTTCAAAATGATTAAGTTTAAAATTAAAGTACCAATGATTGTCACACACACTAGGTGTGGTGAAATGTGTCCTCTGAATTTGACCCATCCCCCTGTTCACCCCCTGGGAAGTGAGGGGAGCAGTGGGCAGCAGCTGTGCCGCACCCGGGAATCATTTATGGTCATTTAACCCGCAATTCCAACCCTAGAGGCTTAGGGAGTGGGCAGGGGTCCTATTTTTTTTATAGTCTTTGGTATGACTCGGCCGGCGTTTGAACTCCCAACCTACAGATCTCAGGGCGGACACTCTAACCCAGGGGTCGGGATCCTTTTTGGCTGAGAGAGCCATGAAAGCCAAATATTTCCAAATGTATTTCCGAGAGAGCCATATAATATATTTTTTAACACTGAATACAACTAAATGCGTGCATTTTTAAGTAAGACCAACATTTTTCAAGTATAATAAGTCCCTTATTCTTTGTAATAAAATTGTTATTCTAAAGTTAACCAATAATAAATATAATACTTCTTACCATTAATGCGGCATCTTGAACAGTTTCGATAGAAAACGGATGGTTGGATTAAAATGTATGAGAATGTTTTATAATTTGAATGTTATTTTTAACACTGTGATTACCAGCGGAATTATTCATTACTTATCGTGTTAAGCAATGTCAGCTAAGATTTATCTGAGAGCCAGATGCAGTCATCAAAAGAGCCACATCTGGCTCTAGAGCCATAGGTTCCCTACCCCTGCTCTAACCACTAGGCCACTGAGTAGATTATAGATTTTTTTGTTATTTTCAAAATGATTACAGATTTTTTAAAGTTATGCACGTCATATAAACACATACTTGCCAACCTTGAGACCTCCGATTTCGGGAGGTGGGGGTTGGGGGTTGGGGGGGCGTGCTCGGGGTGGGGCGGAGGCGTGGTTAAGAGAGGTGGCATATAATTCATCAACTTGAGTATTTCATATATATGTATGAAATACTTGACTTTCAGTGAATTCTAGCTATTTATATTTATTTGATTATATATATATATATATATAAATAAAATAAATAGTTGAATTTCAAACGGCACCTATCAAATACACAGTAATAAAAACACAGTTGTTCTACTAACTATAGTGTGCCTGCTGGTTACTAAAATAAACAACAACAACACTTACCTTTCACTATTTGAGTAACCTTTGTTCTGCCATTTGCGTATTGCCGAGCAATCTCCGAATCCGAAAACATCCTTCACGGATTTGTTGTAGACATCCGCAAATGACACCGGGATGTTGCTTCCAGCTATCAGCATAGCCATCTTTGCCTCAGCATAAGTTACACCATCGGGTCTAGATTTTGCGAGGTGGGCCATAATACTGCGTTGTGAACAATGCTACGCTGCGGACGCTTTGTGCTCTGCTGACAGTTAATTGCTGAATATCCGTTCGGCCGCCGTGTTAAATGGAGAAGTCTGTTCTACAAAATTTACAGGCAACATACCCCTTCCCCTTCCGACTCTCCTGGATTAACTGAAATTCTTGTTTCCAATCGTTCTGGAACTTGCAAGCGTATTTTTTCATTTTGCTCTTCAACGGTGTAATATATTGGGTTGGATTCAATAACCAGGCAACGTGATGAAGTTACGTCTCTTTACTGTGGGCTTCAGAACAGACTCTCTAATGCATGTTCCTTGACTGCACTTAAATGTAGAATATATTTACATTCAATTCTATGTACAGTAGATGGCAGTATTGTCCTGTTTAAGAGGGTCACAAAATTGAGTCAGGTCTGTCTGCATTGAGCTGGAGGGGGCGTGCCCTCCAGCTCCGCTTATATTTTGGGAGATTTTCGGGAGAAAATTTTTCCCGGGAGGTTTTCGGGAGAGGCGCTGAATTTCGTGAGTCTCCTGGAAAATCCAGGAGGGTCGGCAAGTATGTATAAACATACAGCGTGTTTTGAGCAGATTATATACTTTCAAGTAAAATATGTTTGTGCATAGCATTCCAACAATAAAATAGCATTATTTAAAGTTAATGCTAGGGCTGCAATGATTAATCAAATAATTTGATTACAACAAATCTTTGATTTATATTCTGCTGAGTAAATTAGTGGTGGAATGAATGGAACTAATATACCTATGAATTGATCTAATACAAACCATTAGGGTTGCCTGGAACTTTAAATACACGGACATAGTTTCCTCATGGTTCCTGCATTACGGGACACGTGACAGCGGTGTTGTGCAGGTGTCATGGTTAGTGTGGCGGTGAACACTGTTTTAATTTTATTTTTTATTAATGCACATATTTTAAAAGTGCAATTCCAATGTTGATGTGTGCAATTCATACATATGGCAAGCAGGAAAAAAAAGTGTGTGTGTGTGTGTGCACGTGTGCGTGAGTGTGTCTGTCCTACCCTTATTGAGACATCAACAAGGAAAAGTGCATTCCATATGTGAACAAATTAGGACATAAATCGTGGTCCCAATAAGGAAAACCATCGCTTTTAACTTTAAAGGCCTACTGAATTGAGATTTTCTTATTTAAACGGGGATAGCCGGTCCATTCTATGTGTCATACTTGATCATTTTGCGATATTGCCATATTTTTGCTGAAAGGATTTAGTAGAGAACATCGACGATAAAGTTCGCAACTTTTGGTCGCTAATAAAAAAGCCTTGCCTGTACCGGAAGTAGCAGACAATGTGCACGTGAGTCGTGACTTCACGGATTGTAGGGCTCCTCACATCCTCACATTGTTTATAATCATAGCCAACAGCAGCAAGAGCGATTCGGACCGAGAAAGCCACGATTTCCCCATTAATTTGAGCGAGGATGAAAGATTTGTGGATGAGGAAAGTTAGAGTGAAGCTCTAGAAAAAAATAAAAAAAGGCGACGGCAGTGGGAGCGATTCAGATGTTATTAGACACATTTACTAGGATAATTCAGAAAAATCCTTTATCTGCTTATTGTGTTACTAGTGTTTTGGTGAGATTATAAAGTCATACCTGAAAGTCGGAGGGCTGCGGTGACCGCCAAGGTCTCTGATAGAAGCCATGGAGAAGCCAAGAAAGTCACAGCTGCCTTTTTGACAGCTGCTCCAGGAGGACGCAAACTCCGCTCAAGTCTGCGGTAAGAGCCGACTTAATATCACAATTGTCTCATCCATAAACTTGCTGGTTGACATGTGGTAGAGAAACATGTTCGCTTGACCGCCCTGTTCCATATAAAAGCTTCACAACAAACAAAGAAACACCGGTTGCTAAAGGCAGCTGCAATCCACCGCTTTCCACCAACAGCATTCTTCTTTATAGTCTCCATTATTAATTGAACAAATTGCAAAAGATTCAGCAACACAGATGACCAGAATACTGTGTAATTATGCGATTAAAGCAGACGACTTTTAGCCGTGAGTGGTGCTGGGCTAAAACGTCTGCTCCAACCAATAACTTCACAAGCATGTGTCAACATAAGCGTCATAATTCCACTACGTTTTCAACAAGATACCTCGTGGGAAATTTAAAATTGTAATTTACTAAACTAAAAAGGCCGTATTGGCATGTGTTGCAATGTTAATATTTCATCATTGATATATAAACTATCAGACTGTGTGGTCGGTAGTAGTGGGTTTCAGTAGGCCTTTAACTTAATTTAATAGAGATTGTCTCATTTGCACCCCAAGGAGTGAAATTTATCAAAATTAGGGTGGTCCCAAAAAGGAGGGATTTTTCAAATCAACTGTTTGTCCCCCTCTGGTCAACATATGAAATAAAAAGTGTGTGAAAAACATTTTAAGTGCTCTCCCTCTGGCCAACATATGTAATAACAAGTGTGTGTAAGTAATTGTAATGCGTCCCCTTCGGCCAAAATTAATCAAAAAAATAAAATAAATATGTATACAGACATACTGTAATAACTTAAAGTAAATAATGACGATTAAAAATCATTAAAAACAAAAAAATTCAAAAATTATAATTAACCTTACCTTTTTTATATTTGCTTAGTATGTATATATTAATAAGGCTGTAAATACAATAAGAAATACAACTCTGTGTGTGTGTGTGCGTGCGTGCGCGCACGTGTGCGTAAAATATGTTTACTATTTTCCCTAAAATACAAATCGAGGCTATAAAGTGCACTTTGCTTGATTACTGGATTATTTGAACAGATTAATCGATGGATTGTTTGATGATCACTACAGTAACCGATAGCTGCAGCTCGAGTTAACTTACTTTATACTATGCAAGCATGTAATTGTCAAGATTAATCCAAATTCAAAAGTGTAAATCCGATGTGATAAATATGCAAAGAAGACAACTAATATGATATCAGTTTTTTAACATACAATGCACATTTGACATAACTATTGGTGCAAGTTTAAATATACTGTAGCTCGGTATTAAACATTCTATTAGTGTTATTGTCGCGACCACAGTGACCAGCATGACTTGTGTGGTCTCAGTCTATTTTAGTATATTTTGTGTTTTATGTATTTATTTTTTTAAGTTATTTTTTCCTTACCTAGACTGTCCTTACTTTTATCCTTTAAATGTCTGGTAACTACTGTGCAGCACTTTGTGATTTTTATATTGTTTTTTAAATAGTGTTGTATATTACCTCCCTGCTTGAAATTCAGCATTAAGGGTTGGAATTGGGGCTTAAATCTCCAAAAATGATTCCCGGGCACAGCCACCGCTGCTGCTCACTGCTCCCCTCACTTTCCAGGGGGTGATCAAGGGGATGAGTCAAATGCAGAGAACCATTTTGCCACACCTAGTGTGTGTGTGACAATCATGGGTACTTTAACTTTAAATAGTGGAATTAATTGATATTTAAAAATGTAATAATTCACAATTTATTTATAAACTTTGTATGTGCGCCTTGAATGTATGCTGAAAGTACTACAATTGGGTTTTTTGGTTTGATAGTTTTAACCCATTGTATTACAACACACTCCCTTTTTTTTTTCAAATTTGTAAGCGTTTCTGCACTGTGGATTTGAAGCATAATCAATGCATGCGTTTACTGTACATATGCTTTGTTTCCTCATGAATTCAGATGGGACAGTCTACCTGTTTGTTGTGAATCATCCTCACCACAACAGCCAAGTAGAGTTGTTTGAATTTGTTGAAGAGGAGCGCTCCCTTGTTCATCTAAAGACATTCACACATAAACTTCTTTACAGGTACTGCTACATATTTATTTAACATACCGTATTTCTTTGAATTGCCGCAGGGCATATAGTATGCGCCTGCCTTGAATTACTGCCGGGTCAAACTCGCTTCCCAAAATAATTAGCGCATGCTTAGTATTACCGCCTGGTCAAACTTGTGACGTCACGAGTGACACTTCCCCTGTCATCATTTTCAAAATGGAGGAGGCTGATTTCAATACCGGTAATTTGAAATCGCATAAAAGGAAGAAGATTAAGAGTTATTCAGTAGGATTTAAGGTCCAAGCATACATCACACTCAATTTTTTACTGCATACCTTTGGTAAGTGCTGGAGTGAGAAGAGGTTTTAAAATAATTAGCGCATGCTTACTTTTACCGCATTCCTTTGGTAAGCGCAGGAGTGAGAAGAGGTTTTAAATTATTTAGTGCCCCGGTGCCAATTCAGGGAAATACGGTACTTACTTTATTTATTCCAAATATTCAATTAGTTTTTGTCCTCAAAATTCTACACACAATACCACATAACAATATTTACGCCTGGGCAGCACGGTGCACCAGGGGTTAGTGTGTCTGTCTCACAATACAAAGGTCCCAAGTAGTCCTGGGTTCAATTCCAGGCTCGGGATCTTTCTGTGTGGAGTTTGCATGTTCTCCCTGTGACTGCGTGGGTTCCCTCCGGGTACTCCGGCTTCCTCCCACTTCCAAAAACATGCACCTGGGGATAGGTTGATTGGCAACATTAAATTGGCCCTAGTGTGTGAATGTGAGTGTGAATGTTGTCTGTCTATCTATGTTGGCCCTGTGATGAGGTGGTGACTTGTCCAGGTTGTACTCCGCCTTCTGCCCGATTGTAGCTGAGATAGGCGCCAGCGACCCCAAAGGGAATAAGCGGTAGTAAATGGATGGATGGATATTTACGCCATCCCCTATTTTTCTAGGGGACGGCGTGGTGCGGTTGGGAGAGTGGCCGTGCCCGCAACCTGAGGGTTCCAGGTTCAATCCCCACCTTCTACCAACTTTGTCACGTCCGTTGTGTCTTTGAGCAAGACACTTCACCCTTGCTCCTGATGGGTCGTGGTTAGGGCCTTGCATGGCAGCTCCCGCCATCAGTGTGTGAATGGGTGAATGTGGAAATAGTGTCAAAGCGCTTTGACTATCTTGATGGTAGAAAAGCGCTATACAAGTATAACCCATTTTACCATTTCAATGACAATGTGAAAATATTTTGCAAAATCACATGTACATAAACATTCACAGTCTTTGCTCAAATCTTTGTTGATTCACCTCAAATCTTTTTTAATATGATGCCACAAGCTAGGCACACATATTTTTGGCCAGTTTTGCCCAATTCTCTTTGCAGCACCTCTCAAGCTCCATCAGTGTCAGGTTCAAACACTGATGACGTCTATTAATCAGACAAGAAGCAATGAACCAAGCAGAGACAGAATTCATTAGGGCTCATGAGGAGAACGCGGGCACTGAACACAGTCTCGCCTTAGGCTCTAAGGTCCAGCTCCTGCGTCCCTCTTTTTATTCAGAGTTCCATAGTCAACATCACTGAGGTTGCCTCTAAAATGAGTGGCCACATATATTATGTAAAGCAGGTCCAGGACGCACAGTACGTGACGGATTGTGATTTTGCCTTGTCCTTGCTTTGTCTGTGTGTTGTCATCTTATCTTCGTTGAGGTCCTTGAAGTCTCTGTCTCGTCTGCGTGCTGTCATCCCATCCCTGCCGAGATCCCTGAAGTCCTTGGCTGCCAGCATGCCAAAACAAAGATAACATCTGTGGCTGAGGCCACCCCTCGGACAAGAAGTTTTGTCCTTGCATAGATTAGAAAATGTCTAACTTGAGCACATTAGCTAATAACTAAAGCAACGGACTTTAAGCATACTAAAGATAGTGTGATAATATATACATCATTATTCTGACAATGAGGTTGGATGGGAAGTGTTGGTTTTCAACCAGGATGTCTTCATACATTGGTACATTCATCTTTCCATCTACCCTGATAGTCTCCCAGTTCCTACCGCTAAAAACCATCCCTATAGCATGATGCTGCCACCACCATGCTTCACTGTCTGGTGATGACCGGTGCCTGGTTTCCTCCAAACATGACGCCTGGCATTCACGCCAAAGAGTTCAATTTTTGTCTCACCAGACCAGACCTTTTGGTCTGAGAGTCTTTCAGGTGCATTTTAGGAAAATTTTACTAAGAAATGGCTCCTATCTGGAAACTATCATACAGGCCTGATTGGTGGATTGCTGCAGAGTTTGTTGTGCTTCTGGAAGGTTCTCCTCTCTTCACAGAGAAATGCCGTAGCTCTGACAACGTGACCATTGGGTTTTGGTCACCTCCCTGAGATACAAAAGTCCCTGGTCTGATGAGACAAAGATTGAACTCTTTGGCGTGAATGCCAGGCATCATGTTTGGAGGAAACCAGGATACCATCCCTACAGTGAAGCATGGTGGTGGCAGCATCATGCTGTGGGGATGGTTTTCAGCGACAGGAACTGGGAGACTAGTGAGGATAGAGATAAGACGAATGCTGAGACATCCTGGATGAAAATCATCCAATCTGATGGAGCTTGAAAGGTGCTGCAAAGAGGAATGGGCGAAACTGCCCAAAGATAGGTATGCCTAAAAAAAGACTTGAGGCTGTAATTGCTGCCAAATGTGCGTCAACAAAGTACTGAGCAAAGACTGTGAATACTAATGTTCATGTGATTTTATTTTATTTGTTTTATCTTTAATGAATTTGAAAAATAAAAATAAAAATACAAAACTTTTCACAGTGTAATTATGGGGTATTATTTGTAGGTATTTGAAGACAGATTATTTCAGTTTTGGAATAAGGCTATGACACAAAATGAAGCACAGTGAGCACTGTTTCAGGTGCACTGTAATATAATATGACATCCTGTCATGTGGTGTGTAATGAATACCTTTTTTTTTTCTGTGTTCCCCTGTAGTGTCAACGATATTGTAGCATTTGGAGTGGATCGTTTCTATGCCACCAATGATCACCATTTCTCCAATGAACTCATTAAAACCATAGTGGAGCCTCTTCTAGGTCAACCTGGGGCTAATGTTGTGTATTGCAGTCCAGAGACCGTCAAAGTGGTCTCTGAGGGGTATCACTTTGCAAATGGCATCAACGTCTCACCAGACAAAAGGTCGGCAAGTTCTTCAGAGATTTGTGCCATTGAAATATGAATGATTTAGTATTGTGTATGTGTCATTCATAGACATATCTATGTGACCGATATATTTGCTCATAATGTGCATGTGTTGGAGAGGAAAGACGACAATGCATTGGTCTCTGTGAAGGTGAATCACTAGGAAATATTACCATTGATATAGAGATTAATATAAAAATTGAAGGTGTATATTAATTCTGATTTCATTCTATAATGTCATCAGTCCATTCCTCTAGGTTCACTCTGTGACAACATCGAAGTAGATCCTAAAACCGGTGACCTATGGATTGGGTGTCTACCTAATGCATGGAAAGTTTTCCACTTTGATCCCAAAGATCCACCTGGCTCAGAGGTTTGTCTCTCCACATTATATAGTGATGACCCTCATAAAATATGTGATTTGTGTGGTCGCACCAAAATTAGTGCTGTCTTCGACTAAAGATTTTCATATTACCCATCGTTGACGATCCGTCGATTCTATGGCGTTTTCTTTTAAAGAGAAATCAACATATTTATTTGTATTTGTTTGGACTTTGAACCGTTGGGCACAATTCAATTCTATACTCGGGGGTAACGATTCGATTCTCGATTGAAAATGATTGTGGATTCAAAATCTATACTTTTTTAATGACATTGGATGCCAGTTCTATGATTAACTACATTCTTCCATGAAATAGATGATTATCTGTGATAAATGTCTATACAACTTAAAAGTAAACTGGTATAATTTTATTGAACCAAAGTATTTAATAAAGTCAAGTAAAAGAAGGATCCCACACTTAGGTTTTCTAAAATAAATCTGTACAGCGAATATGGACATGTACGTCAACAATATGATTTGCCTGAGTGGCTGGACAGGACAATTTTTCTCTTTTTTCTTTTAATGAATTTGGTTTTTTTTTAAATCCATTAAGAATTGCTACAAATAAAAATCGCAATTAATTTTGAAAATCTTTTTTTTTACGCCCCTATTTGTGTATACTGACAGGTCATTAGTACCACCACCTAGGTACAAACCCCGGTTCCATATGAGTTGGGAAATTGTGTTAGATGTAGATAAAAACGGAATATAATGATTTGCAAATCCTTTTCAACCCATATTCAATTGAATGCACTACAAAGACAAGAGATTTAATGTTCAAACTCATAAACTTTTTTTTTTTTGCAAATAATAATGAACTTAGAATTTCATGGCTGCAACACGGGCCAAAGTAGTTGGGAAAGGGCATGTTCACCACTGTGTTTATATCACCATTTGATGATATTATGGACCGTAGATCTTGAAATCCCTAAATTTCTTGCAATTGCACTTTGAGAAACTTTTTTCTTAAACTGTTTGACTATTTGCTCACGCAGTTGTGGACAAAGGGGTGTACCTCGCCCCATCCTTTCTTGTGAAAGACTGAGCATATTTTAGGAAGCTGTTTTTATACCCAATCATGGCACCCACCTGTTCCCAATTAGCCTGCACACCTGTTGGATGTTCCAAGTAAGTGTTTGATGAGCATTCCTCAACTTTATCAGTATTTATTGCCACCTTTCCCAACTTCTTTGTCACGTGTTGCTGGCATCAAATTCTAAAGTTAATGATTATTTGTACAAAAAAAAATGTTTATCAGTTTGAACATCAAATATGTTGTCTTTGTAGCATATTCAACTGAATATTGGTTGAAAATGATTTGCAAATCATTGTATTCCGTTTATATTTACATCCAACACAATTGCCCAACTCATATGGAAACAGGGTTTGTATGTTCTAACACCTATACACGTGAATATTCCAAAGTTCATTAAATGTAGTAGTACAGTCTTACATTAATGCAGGGGTCTTCAAAGTTTTACAGGCCAAGGATCCCCAATCGGAGCTGGGACCCCCTACTTATATATCCTGTATAAAATTGTGTTATAAATTAAAATAGTTCAAAGGTACCTTGTTATTTTGCAATACTAAGATATTCAAATAATATAATGTAGCTGGTAACTTACACCGTTAATTGCAAGATGTTACTAGTGCATTTATCACTAGCTGAAAACTGGCATACTAATTGTTAGCTAGCATCTTGCACTGCTAATTGCTAACTGGCAATTGGTGCGGTAATCACTTACAATCAATTAGAGCGCTAATTGCTCGCTTTCTAAAATGTTAAACTTAATACAGTAATATACTTCTTCATACCATGATTTGATTAACGTTGGCTCCGACTTAAACAAGTTGAAAAACTTATTCGGGTGATACCATTTAGTGGTCAATTGTACGGAATATGTACTGAACTGTGCAATCTACTACTAAAAGTTTCAATCAATCAAAAAAAAACAACTTATCTTTATTCTAAAACTGCATGGTACAGTGTGTTGGGGGTCCATGTTTCTGCTATTTTTAAACTACACTGCAGTGTGTTGGATCAATATTAACGTGTAGTAAAATGTGTGCAAAAATTGCATGGGAATATAACAAATATTCAAAAGATCAACTACTGGTGGTCATGAAGACCTCTGCATTTAAGTTAACAAAATAAAGATCTCCATTTGCAACTTTGTACTCTTTGAAAAAAGGCTACACCACAACTTGAGTGGGTTTTGGCTCTGGCGCAGCACAGAAAGGACATCGTACTTGACTAAATGGAGAAAGTAAACGCCATAACAAAGTGTCCATATGTGAACCTGCGGAAGGATCATTACTCTTTTCAAGAAGAGAGCTACCACTCCGAGGCGAGGTGGAGTGGTGTGTCCCGCTGCCCGCCATGGTCCAATTTCCGGCGCGTTTCACCGGGGTTGACGACGGTATTCGGCCTGCCGGAGGCACGCGATGACATGATGAACTTCGTGTCTGACTCCGTAGCGTCCCGAATAGCATTAATCACGCTCCCCATGCAGAATCACCCTCCCACCACTACCACATTGTTTGCAAACGGTCGCGACTTGTCTCGGGTAAACCATACTCCTCTAAATCGAATGTCAAATTTTCGGCTATTTGAAGACAACCCTAATGAAAATATGACATTTCCTCTTTTATGTGTTGATACGTGTCCTCCAGGTCGTCCGCATCCAGAACATTCACTCAGACGACCCATTGGTGACTCAGGTGTATGCTGACGACGGTCATGTGATCATGAGTTCCTCTGTAGCTACGATCTATGGAAGCAAACTGCTCATTGGCTCAGTCTTTCATAAAGCCTTATACTGTGAATTGGAGTAGGCAGTAAAACGTCATTGAACAGACAAATAAAATCTACAAAATACGCATTTCATAAGAAAATCTATGACCACAATGCAGTTACAGTCATTATTTTTTACAGCCCTTGAGAGGTAAATACAAGTGTGATGTTACAAGTAGGGATAATCTTAATAATAGATTAAAGGCCTACTGAAACCCACTACTACCCACCACGCAGTCTGATAGTTTATATATCAATGATGAAATATTAACATTGCAACACATGCCAATACGGCCTTTTTAGTTTACTAAATTGCAATTTTAAATTTCCCGGGAGTTTCGTCTTGAAAACGTCGTGTAATGATGACGTGTACGCAAAACGTCACGGGTTTTTAGGAAGTATGAGCGCTACGCACACACACAGCTAAAAGTCGTCTGCTTTAACGGCATAATTACACAGTATTTTGGAGATCTGTGTTGCTGAATCTTTTGCAATTTGTTCAATTAATATTGGAGAAATCACAGTAGAAAGATGGAGTTGGGAAGCTTTAGCCTTTAGCCACACAAACACACGGTGATTCCTTCTTTAAAATTCCTGGAGGTGAAAATTTACTATGGATCAGAGCGCGGTCAAGCGAAAACATGAAACACGACGGAATGTCAACCAGCAGGTTTCGGTGAGAAAATTGTGGTTAAAAAGTCGCTTCTTACCGAAGAAAAGCTGAGCTTGCCCCGTCCATAGCTGCCGTCCACTCCCCTGAGACACTGCGCGTCAACACAACCACGAACGGACACCTACGATCATCAGGTACTATTTAACTCACTAAAACACTAGCAACACAATAGAAAGATAAGGGATTTCCCAGAATTATCCTACGAAATGTGTCTAAAAACATCAGAATCCGTCCCAATGCAATCGCGTTTTTTTTTTTTTACATTTTTTTTTTTTTTCTAGTCCGTCGCTATCAATATCCTCAAACAGGAATCTTTCATCCTCACTCAAATTAATGGGGAAATTGTCGTTTTCTCGGTCCGAATAGCACTTTTTGTTGGAGGCTCCCATTAAAATCAAAGTGAATATGTGAGGAGCCCCCACACTTGTGATGTCATCGTCTGGGACTTCCGGTAGAGGCAGGGCTTTTGTCTTAGCACCGAAGGTTGCAAACTTTATCGTGGATGTTCTCTACTAAATCCTTTCAGCAAAAATATGGCAATATCGCGAAATGATGAAGTATGATACGTAGAATGGACCTGCTATCCTTGTTTAAATAAAAAAAATCTCATTTCAGTAGCCCTTTAAGTCATTGATTACTTGGTACTTGGTACAAATAAGGTGCAGTACTCTTCTGCAACCAGCAGAGGTGATGGCAATTAACTGACAGCTGGAAATTGGCTATATAGGAAGTTGAACTACATTCATGCAGAATGCTGCTGTGGCAGCATTATTCTGACTTGTATGTATAAAATGATAAATATAAATAACTGTTAAAAAATTATTTGTTAATTTCCCCTATAATTTGTTTCTAATGTCTCTAGCCTTAACCATACAATATGGCAATGATGTGGATCACAAGATGCTAGAAGACGTGTGGCAGGTTTACCATTGAATTGTTTATTAAAGTGAGCCTCCCCTCAGGGAATAAACGACAATATGTGGGAAATTTTGGCCCATTGTTCGATTCCCATCCTTTGGCGTTCCTCTGTCCCAAGCCCGGATAAATGGCAGTGATTTGTCAGGAAGGAAATCCTTGGAGGGTATCCGGTGTAAAACTAAGCAAAAGAAATCATGAGAATCACTCCCTGTGGTGACCCCTGATGGGAAAACTAACCATGTATGACAAACAAGTATACAAATGTGTTAACCAAAGATTTGCTGAAATTGAATTCAAACTAACCTCATACCTGTAAAGCTGAAGATACAAGCCCTCACAAGCTGGGTTGCGCTTGCACTGTCAGCATATCGCCAATATAGGAACATTTTTTTTTTTGTACAAATGTCTTCAATGAAAGCCTGTGACATCAATATTTAATAAAACAGTAAACTTTAGAGAAAAGTTGATACATCTCCAAATGTGTCCAAAGAAATATAGGTGGCACTTTGCTGAAAATGTTGAAAGTCAGCAGGGTGAATGGATGGAAATCAGACACTCTCAGAGGTCTTCCCAGAAGAGAGAGACAGATCTTCAGTTCAAGTATATAAAGGCCGTCCAAAGTCCGGTCTAGTGGCCATTTTCTGGGTGTGGATAGTTGGTTTTTTTATCCCTTGGTCAAGTAACTATACTTATTAATTAGCTTCTTAAGTGTATGAAACATATCTAAAAGGCTTCCAGCATTCTCCAATGTCACTATGCAGCCCTCAATGAAAAAAGTGGACATCCCTGAAGTTAATGCATTAAAATTATAATACCTCCCAAAAAGGTGTGGAACAGGTCCTGACTACACCTTTCACAAATAGTTACTCGGCTTTTAAGTGAAATTTTAGGATAAACCTAAAATGCTCAATAATTTTCACGGATGAATTTTATTTGACCTTCTCTGAACTTCCGAATGCATTTATTTGTTTCTCTACTGTTACACGATACTAATCCCTTGTTTATATCGCTGTTAATTAATTCAGTACAAGGTTGTGATGAATTAATTTCTGCGAAGTAGTAACCAATTATAGTTATGCTTTTTCCATCATTAGAGCATTGAAACACTAGTTTATAAGCTTCTAAATAAAATTTTAACATTTTGAGAGCCCTCTGCACATGAAATCACACAATTTAGTCCCCTTTACACACTTTTAATCCTTTATAGTAATGTTTATTTATATGTAGCCATTTTTATGCTTAAAAAGGCTTAATTTAAGGCAAACATGTTACAAGTTGTGCTTTAAAAAATCTGTAACGTGATGAAAAATATTTGAAGCACAATGTGGGGAGGGACAAATGTACTTGCTCTTCTCAAATGAAACAAAACAAAACAGCAAAATGCCTAACAGTTGTGCAATCCATGAATGGACAAATACACTCTTCTAGTTTTTCTGCATTTCATTGCAATCTGATAATATTATTATCAACAATCTTAACTTTGATTTTATTTCAACAGTCATTGTCAGTATTTTATGTATTTTGCCGTTACTTTTTCCCCAAGGATTAATCCCTGCTGCTTATACGACTAAGGCTAAATTACGGAATGGATCAAGCAAAGAAACCAAACAATGTTCTCAAATTATCCACTTTAAGAAACCGTTCAAACTCAACATGTTTACATTGTACAAGGAAGAATCCTGATAACCCTCTTGAACCTTAAAAAAATTAGAAAATCTTATTGATCTCCTAAAGGACGACTAAAGACATCAACCACTTTTCATTTTTGTTTGATCAGCCGTTTTGCTTGGAAACAATAATGATATGTAAACAAACATTTACAAAATCCTCCTATTTTTGCAGCTAACAGTTTAGTGCAGTTATTAATATATGGAAAAAAGGGGATGGGTCAAATGCAGAGGACAAATTTCACCACATCTAGTGTGTGTGTGACAATCATTGGTACTTTAACTTAACTTCATTGTGCTGTGCTTGCATGTGTTTGTTTTTTCTTAAACTAAGCACTTTGTGTTGCAACTTGCCTGTGCATGAAAAAAGTGCAATATAATTACATTTGATCAGTGAAAACATACCGTGGCAACGCTGTTGATCAACAATGATGCAAAATGTGAACATCATGATTAAGGTTGATACATTTCCTATTTGAATGAAACAGTAATAGATATTGGTCCATTCATGGATCAGAGAATTATTCAGTTGGATAAGTAGTAAAATATTGAACATTTGCATTCAAAGTTTTCGAGAAGGTCAAATTAAGTTCACCTGTGAATATTAAAGGGAATTTTAGAATTATCCTGAAATTTCACCCGAAAGCCAATTATCTTTTTTTTATGAGCGTATGTTAAAAAAATAAAAAAAATTGAAAAAACTACCCCATTTCATCATGAGATAAATCTTCCTCTTCTACTTTGCAAATTGTGAATCGAGTGGCACTCTCGTTAAGTTGTGACCTTCCTCCCTGCGTTGTTGAGGCTGCTACATTAAATTCAATGCTCTCATTCGTGGCGCTGACGCCATCGCTGTGTGTGTCGTCGCTACCCGCGCTCTCTGTTGCTTCTCCCGTCCCGCACTTCTCTTGGCTTTCTTCCTTTTTGCCGCCCACAGAGTTCAGAAACACTTCGCTGATGCTCAACGGCCCTCGGTGCCGCGGCGAGTGATCCAGCATCTCGATGCTGGTGGTCAAGATGTCGCTGCAGCTCTTGGAGCGATTGAAAACATCGGCCGCTTTGACCTTTGGTGCCGTCATTCCGATCATCTTGATGACGGTACTGTAGTCTTCCTCTTTCTCTGATAAGAACTTAAATATGTCGACGACGGTCGTTTTTGGCGTGTCAACGGGCGTCTCCACGTGTTTGCCTTTGCGTTCGTATCGTCTCTTCTTAAACACCTTGTGGGCCTCCACGACCATGTTGACATTCCAGCTGAAGAATAACGAGAGCCACGCCAGGCCCATGTAGATCCAGATCTCTGACAGCACTCTGTACAGCCTCGGGTAGTCAATGTTTGGATTCACACCTGAAACCCAAAGTGGATTGTAGCAAAACCATTTGCGGATGCCTATCTCAATCTGTGTGCGTGTGCGTGTGCGTGTGCGTGTGTGTGTGTGTGTGTGTGTGTGTGTGTGTGTGTGTGTGTGTGTGTGTGTGTGTGTGTGTGTGTGTGTGTGTAGACAAATAAATACATCTGTGTTGCAATCTGAGTGTGTGTGTTTAGACAAAGATATATATCCGTGTTGCGATCAGTGTATGTGTGTGTGTTTAGATTTGTGTGTAGACAAAGAAATACGTCCGTGTTGCGATATTTGTATGTACGTTTAGATTTGTGTGTACACAGATAAATACGTCTGTGTTGCAATCTGTGTGTGTGTGTGTGTAGACAAAGAAATATGGCTGTTTTGCGAACAGTGTGTGTATGTAGACAAATATGTCCTTGTTGTGATCTGTGTGTGTGTGTTTGTGTGTGTAGACAGAGAAATATGTCCTTGTTGGGATCTGTGTGTATGTGTGTGTGTGTGCGTGTAGACATAAAAATATGTCCGTGTTGCAATCTGTGTATGTGTGTGTTTAGTTTTGTGTGCGTGTAGACAAAGAAATATGTCCGTGTTGCGATCTGTGTGTGTGTGTGTAGACAAAGAAATATGCCTGTGTTGCGATCAGTGTGTGTGTGTAGACAAAGAAATATGTTTGTGTTGCGATCAGTGTGTGTGTGTGTGTAGACAAAGAAATGTGTTTGTGTTGCGATCAGTGTGTGCGTGTGTGTGTGTGTGTGTGTATAGAAGAAAAAATATGTCCATGTTGCGATCTGTGTATGTGTTTAGATTTGTGTGTGTGCGTGTAGACAGAAATATGTCTGTGTTGTGATCTGTGTGTGTGTGTGTGTGTGTGTGTGTGTGTGTGTGTGTGTGTGTGTGTGTGTGTGTGTGTGTGTGTGTGTGTGGACAAAGAAATATGTCCTTGTTGTGATCTGTGTGTGTGCGTAGACAAAAAAATATATCCGTGTTGCAATCTTTGTATGTGTGTGTGTTTAGGTTAGTGTGTGTGCGTGTAGACAAATACATGTCTGTGTTGTGATCAGTGTGTGTGTGTGTGCTTGTGTAGACAAAAAAATATGTCCGTGTTGCAATTACTGTAAGTGTGTTTAGATTTGTGTGTGTGTGTGTGTGTGTGTGTGTGTGTGTAGACATGAAATATGTCCGCGTTGCAAACTGTGTATGTGTGTGTGTGTGTGTAGACAAAGAAATATGTCCGTGTTGTGATCTCAGTGTGTGTTTGTATGTGTGTGCGTTTGTATGTGTGTGTGTGTGTGTACACAGAAATAAATGTGTCCGTGTTGCGATCTGTGCATGTGTGTAAAACAACCTGTATTTTTACACGTGACTTTTGCTACACTTCTGCTGTGGCAGACCTGTGTGTGCAGCAATCTGTACGTGTAAAAAGGATTTGTCTGTTAGTGATGTGCAGATTGACACCGCTGATACCTAATCATTATGCTCTGATCTTTCACAGAAAAAGATTGATACTTTTGATACTTAAGTTATTTGAGATAATATATTACATTAACAGGAAAACTGTGTAAATAAGGGGTGTGAAACTCATTTTAGATCGGGGCCCACATGGAGAAAAATCTTCTCCCAAGTTAGCCGGACTGGTAAAATCTCGGCAGGATAACTTAAAAATAACGACAACTTCAGCTTGTTTTCTTTGTTTAAAAATAGAACAAGCATGAATGTATAAATCATAATGTTGTTAGGTTTTCTTTACACTTACATGTTGCGGTCAAGCATTTATTTGTCATTATTCATATTTTCTAAATAAATTATGTGATAATGTCCATCAGTCAACTCATTAGTGTCTATCAAGATAAAAAAATATATATATCAAAATCAAATTAAAGGATGTTATTTATGTAGTTTGATCATTTTCCTCGACTGATGCACTAACATCATGTGGTTAATTTTGTACATATGTAGCATCATCTACAAAGATACAAAAAATTGCTATCGCGACATCAAGTGGACACATTTAACACAGCTTTTTTTTTCATCCAAAATTTCAGGTTAATTTTTATACTTAGCAAACTCATCCCGCGAGCTGTACGTTTGACACCACTGGTGTAAAGTAACTCTACCATTGAGATCTTGTCTAAATGAAAGGCAATTGGTGGGAACAACTTTTGCTTCCGCCTGGGCAAGTATATAATGTACAAGCCCAACGGTACATTGTGCTGTGCTCAGTCATTGAATCTGTCATTTGTTTATTAAAGATAATTACCGGCAATTAATATTAGTTACTCAGTATGATAAAACAGCAGGTGTACTGTATGTATCCTTTTATCGTAAGCTATTTGGAGGCATTACATATTGAGTTGAATATAAATACACTATATTGCCAAAAGTATTTGGCCACCCATCCAAATGATGAGAATCAGATGCCCTAATCACTTGGCCTGGTGAATAAAACCAAGAACTGAGGCATGGAGAATGTTTATACAAACATTTGTGAAAGAATGGGCCAGGATGCTACCTGTGCAACAAATCCAGTCGTGAAATTTCCCCGCTCCTAAGTATTCCAAAGTCAACTTTATTATAAGAAAAGTGAAGAGTTTGGGAACAACAGCAACTCAGCCACCAAGTGGTAGGCCACGTAAACTGACAGGGAAGGGTCAGTGGAAGCTGAAGCGCATAGTGCAAAGACTTTCTGCACAGTCAGTTGCTACAGAACTCCAAACTTCATGTGACCTTCCAATTAGCCCACGTACAGTACGCAGAGAGCTTCATGGAATTGGTTTTCATGGCCGAGCAGCTATATCTAAGCCATACATAACCAAGTCCAATGCAAAGCGTAGGATGCAGTGGTATAAAGCACGTCGCCACAGGACTCTAGAGCAGTGGAGACGCCTTCTCTGGAGTGATGAATCACGCTTTTCCATCTGGCAATCTGATGGACGAGTCTGGGTTTGGAGGTTGCCAGGAGAACGCTACATTTCGGACTGCATTGTGCCGAGTGTGAAATTTGGTGGAGGAGGAATTATGGTGTGGGATTGGTTTTTCAGGAGTTGGGCTTGGCCCCTTAGTTCCAGTGACATGAACTTGGAATGCTCCAGGATACCAAAACATTTTGGCCAATTCCATGGGATGGCACTCCAAAGACATGCACCTGGGGATTTGTTGATTGGTAACATTGGCCCTAGTGTGTGAATGTAGTCTGTCTATCTGTGTTGGTTGGCCCTGTGATGAGGTAGCGACTTGTCCAGGGTGTACCCCACCTACTGCTCGAATACAGCTAAGATGGGCTCCAGCACCCCCCGCGACCCCAAAAGGGACCAGCGGTAGCAAATGGATGGATGGAAGAGCACTTCAAGTTCATATGTGAGTAAAGGCAGGTGGCCAAATACTTTTTGGCAATATAGTGTATAATAATGCGTTCAGTGCAGATTAACGCCATCATTTGTTTCACTCTGGGAATTTATATCATTTTGAAGATGATTCCCCAAGATCAGCAACACTTGAAATGCACAATTTTTTACATTTTTACCAAACACATGAGGTATATTTGCCCAAAGTTTTGAATTGGATCGGTATCCATGCAACCAGCCTGAATTCTACTAGGTATCGAAACGGGAGGAAAGGTTGAACACGGACACACTGTGTAAAAACAATCTGTGCGCCTGTGAGGCAGGAACCCACGATTTCCTTTTTTTTTTTTTATGACTCTTGCAACACTTCTGCTGTGGCAGGTGTGAGCGTGTGTGCAGCAATCTGTACATGTAAAAGACATTAGGCTGTAACTTCACCTTTTATTTGCTTACACTCACCGAGGACAACGTGCAGGCCGAGGTTAGCTTCTGATCCAAACCAGGCTGATACTTTTGTTTTACTTGAAATGTCATTGAATTATTTTGTCACTATTGTAGTGCAAGATAACAACAAAAATATTTTTTTTAAATTGCTGACAAGGCAATATTCCTATTTGTATGCAATAAATATATTATTCTACTCTGATCTGATCCATCCCGTCTCTCTTTATTTTTCACTTTTATATTACACATTTCAGTTATTCACTGTTGAAAATGCATCCCAGAGTAAGCCAGCTGAATCCATCCATCCATTTTCTACCGCTTGTCCCTTTTTGGTGTCGCGGAGGGTGCTGGAGCCTATCTCAGCTGCATTTGGGTGGAAGGCGGAGTACACCCTGGACAAGTTGCCACCTCTTCACAGGGCCAACACAGGTAGACAGACAACATTCACACTCACATTCACACACTAGGGCCAATTTAGTGTTGGCAATCAACCTATCCCCAGGTGCATGACTTTGGAAGTGGGAGGAAGCCGTAGTACCCGGAGAGAACCCATGCAGTCACGGGGAGAACATGCAAACTCCACACAGAAAGATCCCGAACCCAGGACTGCTCAGGACCTTCGTATTGTGAGGCACATGCACTATCCCCTCTTCCACCATGCTGCCCTGTTTAGATATAATAAGTACTAATCCACCATATTACATTTATGTTACATTTATATTGCTACAATGGTACATTTTTTGTCGACTTTATACCTTTTTGTTCTTGCCCTCTTTTTGTGCCCTTGAGTGCATTACCCTTTTTTAACTGAGCTACAATGTGTAACAATTTCCCTTGTGGATCAAAAAAACTTGTCTAAGTCTAAGTCCAAACTGCATAAGAAGTGACTCATAAATAACTAATGAAAAACACATTTACTTACAATTGTGTTGTGTTAAAATAATAATGAATATGTTTCTAAACTAAACTGTCACTAAAATTAAATTGCAAATAAAATACAGCTTCACCACTTTAGTCATGTTTGCTGTAAGAAACTTTGACTATGACTTCTCTTTGTTTGTTATTGTCATTACTGCCACAAGTGGTGGAAAAGTTCATTACAACTGAGAACCGCTGCAGCCGATATGGATCACAGCTGTGAAACAGATATTTTTTGGGCTCACAGCCCAACAATGGGCAAACCCCATGAGAAACACTGTTCTACCTGGTAAAAAGGGCTTCAATGTGAATTTAAACTGTTTTCACAAATAGATGAAAGTTTTTATAAACCATAAACTTTGTTATAATTCATATTTACATAACATCTATATTTGTTTGTTACATTGCTGTTATTTTGCACTACAAAAGTGACTAATTTTCGATGTTAATGACATTTTAAAAGTTCCCTTTTATGCAAAACCGACTTTCTCTACTTATTAGCATCTGTTTTTGTGTATTTTGGATCCCCATAAGTCCCTGAAATGTTCCATTCAAACCATGGAGGCGTGGTGGAGATATTAATAAAACATTTTGCCCCTTTCCAATCCAGACGTTTGGAATTTGAGACTTAGTGACGTATTTTACCTCAGTTACATCAGCAGATATATCCATTTCCGCTTTCGGTGAGTCCACCTTGTTTATTCAGTTGTAGTCAATGTGTTCCTTCTTTTTCTATCCTCTTGTTGTGGGGCAGACTGGCTTGTACATGCACATGTATGCAAAAATCCTCCACTGTTGCCATTTCTAATACAAAGTAATACAAGCTCTGTCTTATATCTGTCAGTAGACGCGATATGGAAGCGCTTAAAAACTACAACATGGCTGACGGGGCGGAGACACAGTCGAAGAGTGCTTGGCTTGGAGGAGGACGTAGGCACGTAAATAAGACCACCCACAAAACGGCGCATTCTAAATCACACAAATCTGAACACAGACATGCCGATCCGAGTACATGTACACAAGTAGAGATACGCATTTGCAAATTGAACAATACTACCATGGATGCTGCAAATTAAAAAAAACTAGCAATACCAAGCAGGTAGTTGACCATCAGAAGATACCCTTGCGGAAGGGCCACCAGGGTACAATTCCAATCTTGTAACATCGCAAACTTTTTTATGTGTGCAATATCAATGTGGTATATGGCTATTGTATGATACCCTTATGGGTATCATCAAACTGCTGTACTTCATATACTTCTGCACTTTAGATGAAGCTGCTAAAATACTTGACCGCCCACTTATTTGTAATTCACATACCCTCCATGTATTGTACTTGTATTCGATATTATTTATCATTATGTAATTTGAATATTGTTGTGTATTTTCAATCCTGTGTAATGGTATTGTGGATGTTAGATGCACCATAAAATGACTACAGATGGAATTTAGCACGGTGCTAAATCTGGTGCAGCCATCTTCTGCACATTGTCCTACAAATAAACAAATACAAATACAAATACGTACATGCAAATTTGATGGCACCAATCAAACCGTACCTGCTACATAATCCCCAAATCCAACAGTTGTGAGGGTTATGAAAGAAAAGTAGAGGCCTTCCAAGTAGCTCCATCCTTCCACGGACCTGAAAACCAATGGCGGAAACACCAGGTGCACAAAGAGCCCCCATAAGAGGAAGATTGCTGTGCAGATCAGCTGAACACGTTTCTGAAAGAAGAACAGAGAAATAAACGGAATAAGATCTGAATAGGACTTCAACACACTGATATCCTGGATTCAATTTACCACTGGCACGCCTCTACGGATCAGTACTTGGGAGAGGCGTTTGGCTCGGTCTCCAAAGAACGAACCCAGTGTGCTGATCCACACCAGACACAATGGAATCCCACACAGACCGTACAGGATACAGAACACACGGCCTCCTTTGGTTTTTGGAGCAACGTTACCGTAGCCTACACAACACAACAAGATCACAAACACACTTTAGTGGATACACGACATAGAGAATTTGCAAACAGCTAAAATTATACACAAAGCAAGCTATAATCTGCAACCCAAGATATACAAACCCCGTTTCCATGTGAGTTGGGAAATTGCGCTAGACGTAAATATAAACGGAATACAATGTTCAAGCCCATAAACTTTATTTTTTTTGCAAATAATGATTAACTTAGAATTTCATGGCTGCAACACATGCCAAAGTAGTTGGGAAAGGGCATGTTCACCACTGTGATACATCACCTTTTCTTTTAACAACACTCAATAAACGTTTGGGAACTGAGGAAACTAATTGTTGAAGCTTTGAAAGTGGAATTATTTCCCATTCTTGTTTTATGTAGAGCTTTAGTCGTTCAACAGTCCGGGGTCTCCGCTGTCGTATTTTACGCTTCATAATTCGCCACACATTTTCGATGGGAGACAGGAGGACTGCAGGCGGGCCAGGAATGTACCCGCTGAAATAAGCAGGGGCGTCCATGATAACGTTGCTTGGATGACAACATATGTGGCTCCAAAACCTGTATGGACCATTCAGGATTAATGGTGCCTTTACAGATGTGTAAGTTACCCATGCCTTGGGCACTAATGCACCCCCATACCATCACAGATGCTGGCTTGTGAACTTCACGCCTATAACAATCCGGATAGTTATTTTCCTCTTTGTTCCTGAGGACACCACATCCACAGTTTCCAAATCTAATTTGAAATGGGACGGCATGGCGCAGTGGAAGAGTGGCCGTGCGCAACCCGAGGGGCCCTGGTTCAAATCCCACCTAGTACCAACCTCGTCACGTCCGTTGTGTCCTGAGCAAGACACTTCACCCTTGCTCCTGATGGGTGCTGGTTGGCGCCTTGCATGGCAGCTCCCTCCATCAGTGTGTGAATGTGTGTGTGAATGGGTAAATGTGGAAGTAGTGTCAAAGCGCTTTGAGTACCTTGAAGGTAGAAAAGCGCTATACAAGTACAAACCATTTGTCATTTAAATGTTGACTCGTCAGACCACAGAACACTTTTCCACTTTGCATCAGGGCATCTTATATGAGCTCGGGCCCAGCGAAGCCAGCGGCGTTTCTTGGTGTTGTTGATAAATGGGTTTTGCTTTGCATAGCAGAGTTTTAACCTGCACTTTCAGATGTAGCAAGTTAGCAACCAACTGTAGTTACTGACAGTGGTTTTATGAAGTGTTCCTGAGCCCATGTAGTGATATCCTTTACACACTGTTGTCTGTTTTTGATGCAGTACTGCCTGAGGGATCAAAGGTCCGGAATATCATTGCTTACGTGCAGTGATTCTCCAGATTCTCTGAACCGTTTGATGATTTTATGGACCGTAGGTGGTGAAATCCCTAAATTCCTTGCAATAGCTTGTTGAGAAATGTTGTTCTAAAACTGTTCGACAATTTGCTTACAAATTGGTGACCGTCGCCCCCTCCTTGTTTGTGAATTACTTAGCATTTCATGGAAACCTCTTTTATACCCAATCATGGCACCCACCTGTTCCCAATTAGCCTGCACACCTGTGGGATGTTCCAAATAAGAGTTTGATGAGAATTTCTCAACTTTATCAGTATTTGTTGCCACCTTTCCCAACTTCTTTGTCACATGTTGCTGGCATCAATTTCTAAAGTTAATTATTATTTGCAAAAAAAAAATGTTTATCAGTTTGAACATCAAATATGTTGTCTTTGTAGCATATTCAACTGAATATGGGTTGAAAATGATTCGCAAATAATTGTATTCCGTTTATATTTACATCTAACACATTTTCCCAACTCATATGGAAACGGGGTTTGTACAACAATTCTTCTCACCAAAAGAAAAGAGGAGAAATATAATCTTAGAGATAAATTCAATTTAAAACATTTGTACGCATGTACAACACTTAAAACCTTCAGTATATCAGTATGTGGAATTAAATTATGGAATGGATTAAGCAAAGAAATCAAACAATGTACTAATTTGATCCACTTCAAACTTAGAGTGTTTACAAAGTACAAAGAAGAAGAACCATGATAAACTTTCTGAATTTATTTCATCCATCCATTCATTTTCTAGATAATCTTACTCATCTCTCCATATGAAATACAACTTACTTCACCAATTATTATTTATTTATTTCTATTTATATTACTTATGGATTATATTGTGAATAAATTGAGAACAGCAAGTTGTAGCAACTAATATGTAAAGGAAAAGAGTTAGGATTAAATAAACTCTGATTCTTCCTACTCCTTTTGAAACATGTTGAAAAGAGAAACTGGAAATTATGATGTATCATGTTTGGAGATGTTTTAAAGCATTTATCAGCCGATAATATCTGCAGTCCGATTATATCGGCCGATAAATGCTTTAAAATGTATTTTCGTAAATTATCGGTATCGGTATCCAAAAGTAAAATGTATTACTTTTTAAACGCCGCTGTACGGAGTGGTACACAGACGTAGGGAGAAGTACAGAGCACCAATTAACCTTAAAGGCACTGCCTTTGCGTGTCGGCCCAATCACATAATATCTACAGCTTTTCACACACACAAGTGAATGCAAATCATACTTCGTCAACAGCCATACAGGTCACACTGAGGGTGGCCGTATAAACAACTTTAACACTGTTTCAAATATGCGACACACTGTGAACCCACACCAAACAAGAATGATAAACAGAGAACTTCCGCACGGTAACACAACATTAACACAAAAGATCAAATACCCAGAACCCCTTGCAGCACTAACTCTTCCGGGACGCTACAATATACACCCTGCTACCCCCTAACCCCCCCAGTTACTTTGTTTAATGCATCCAGCGGGGCATCACCACAAAATTAGGCAAAATAATGTGTTGATTCCACGACTCTATATATCGGTATCGGTTGATATTGGAATCGGTAATCAAGAGTTGGACAATGTCGGATATCGGCAAAAAAGCCATTATCGTTCATCTCTAATCTTATTGTATGCATGCATGTTCAAAATAAACACAAACTCAACTCAACCGTGAGAGAATATCATCCAGCTGGATTCTTCACAACTCCCTGAAAAACAAATGTTGTTTATGGTGCGTTTACTGCTCACTATAGTAGTGACAGTGACTTGCATTAATATGTTCTTTATTCAGCCATTAGTATGCCTGAAAATGCCTGATTTAGACCTACATTGCTTTTTTTACATACTTGAATTTTTTTATTTTTTTTGTCCAAAAAGAAATCAGCAATGTGGTGAAACCGAAATATTTGACTGCACTGACTGATATATTGCAGCTACGCTCTGATGAGACAACTGCTTTCCATGTTGGTGTTAGAAATATCACTTGCATGAAAACCAATGGACGAGCACAGACAAATAAGATCACACCCAATCCACAGAACACACACTTTTCAATTGCCAATATCTTTTTATGAAGGTACTCTACACAATACAAATGATTGATATACGCGCATGTTAAATATTAAGCGCACATACAGTACCTATTGTTGTGACAATAGTTGCAGCAAAGATGACAGAGTTGCCCCAATCCCACATGTGGTGGTGTTTGTTCCCTGTGATGGACACACCTTGGCCTGCAGCATCCGATACTACCTGCAAATGAACAATATAACAATTAACATATTGTTAAATAAATACTTCTATGACTTTGTCAAAAGTGTGCATTATAAAATTTATAAAGGCCGGTTGAGATCTATCATTAGTAATTTATTTTGAACATGCACACAGTTACACAGTGTATACTTCACATGTTTTTCATATTACATGTCCAAAAAGAAGTAGGAAGAAGCAGAGCCTATTCAATCCTACTCCTTTTCTGCTTCAGAGTCGTTTCTAATTCACATGTTCACTTCCTGTACTCAAACTGTTACACAAACATGTAAAACAAATATACATACTGTAAGATTTGCATGACTAGATAATTAGTTGTGATTCTTATTTGTTGTATGAGATTTCCAGTTCATTTTATCATCTATAATCACATCTAGAAATGTGATTCCTATTCCATTTATTTCAGTGATCCCCAACCACTGGTCCGGGTACCGGGACCAGTCCGTGACGCATTTGCTACCAGGCCGCAGACAAACATTAAATAATTTACAAACGACTGCATTTTCCCCGACTTAACTTTTGCCTGTCCCACTAGACCGTGGGTCAGCAACCCGCGGCTCTAGACCCACGTATGGCTCTTGAGCGGCGCCCTGGTGGCTCCATGGAGCTTTTTCAAAAATGTATGGAAATGGGAAAAAAAATGGGGTGAAAAATATATTTTTTGTTGTAATATGGTTTCTGTAAGAAGACAAACACGACACAAAAGTGTTTTAATTATTAGAAAGCCCACTGTTGAATATGTTTGTGTTTATGCTTCACTGAGGAGAATGTTTGGGGAGAGCCGTTTTGTCCTACTAATTTCAGCGGCCCCTCAAACTCACCGTTGTGTGGACCATGACTCAGCAGTTTTCTTTACATGTACAACTTTCTCCAACCTTCCTACAGAAAGACGTGTTTTATGCCACTCCTCCATGGTTTCAATTTGTCCACCAAACACTTTATACTGTGCGTGAATGAACTAAGGTAAGCTTATCTAAGTCTTTTAATGTTTTGCGGCTTCAGACAGATTACTTTTTTGTATTTTTGGTCCAATATGGCTCTTTCAACATTTCGGGTTGCCGACCCCTGCACTAGACACAGCAATAAGCTTGTTTATAGATAAATAAATGATAAATGGGTTGTACTTGTATAGAGCTTTTCTACCTTCAAGGTACTTAAAGCGTTTTGACACTACTTCCACATTTACCCATTCACACACTGATGGAGGGAGCTGCCATGCGAGGCGCTAATCAGCACCCATCAGAAGCAAGGGTGAAGTGTCTTGCTCAGAACACAACGGATGTGACGAGGTTGGTACTAGGTGGGGATTGAACTAGGGACCCTCGGGTTGCGCACGGCCACTCTCCCAAGATGTACAATAACACTCCTCATTGTAAGTTGCCATTTGTTATATGTGTTATAACTTTGTGACATGATACAATGCACATGAATGAAAATACAAAATATAAATGTGACAGATTGTAGCCAAAGGCTGATTTCCATCTGCATCTCATTGCAAAGAAACAAGCCCATGGCTCCCACTAATTCAGCGTTATAGTGAGTTGTATTTTTCATGCATTTATTTTTGCTGTATTTATCTGGCACAAGTGGAAAGCAGGTCCCTGAAAATAATGCCTACATTAAACTAGTCCGTGGTGCAAAAAAGGTTTAGGACCACTGATCTATTTGTGTTTGACTTTCTATCCTTTGTTTACCAAAGAGCATTACTTTAGTTTTACCTACATTCAGGAATAACCTGTTTGTGTCGAACCACCTCTTTATTTTGTTCTTGTTTTCTGATAGTTTATGAACTTTTGTGTGTTCTTTCCTGTACAAAAGATTGAATGGGATTAAAAATGTTGACTTGAGGTAACAAAAACAAGCACACCTTTCGTGAGCCATTGAAACTGGGGTTGAGCGATACTGGACATATGGTATCGATTCGATAGCAAGTAAATACAGGGTTACGAATAGTACTGATACCATTACTTCTTTTTCTTTATTTTTTATTTTGTTGCTCAATATCAAACTGAAAAAAACATACACAATTATTTTTGGCAAACAAAAGACATTTATTTGTGAACTATGTAACAAAATATAAATACAACTACAATATACTTGTATTGATGTAACAATAACATGTTGTGCTTACTTCAGGGGCGTCAAACACACTTTTATAAAGGGCCACATCATAATTATATGTATGTATAATTATGTATAATTGTATGATTGTGTATATGTGGGCCGCTTGCAACAGAAATGATATATTAATACAAACATAAAAATAGCTTCATTACACAATTTGCATTGGCAATTTATTTTGATTTGTATATGTTTTACCAACAGGTTGATGAATAACTTGCTCTAAAATCCTAAGTCAAGGTGACAAACAGATATTGTAATATTCATTTTTTATAAGACTGTGTGGGTTCCCATTCACCTGGAGATAGGTTGATTGGCAACACTAAATGGTCCCTAGTGTTTGAATGTGAGTGTCAATGTTGTCTATCTCTGTTGGCCCTGTGATGAAGAGACTACTTGTCCAGGGTGTACCCTGCCTTTCGCCCAAATGAAGCTGAGATTGACTTATTATTCTGTGACTGTAAATTGTTTGCTTGTTTTCTTATTGATGCTTTTATTTTTTCTGTATTGTGTAGTTATAATTATAAGCTTTTACTTGTAATTGTATTGAGTTTGTGGACCCCAGGAAGACTAGTGGGTTGTTGTGGCAACCAGCTAATGGAGATCCTTAATAAAAATCAGAAATCAAATCAAAATCAAATGATATAGTGGGCAACATAAAATGATAAGGAAGGTCACTTAAAATGATATAGTGGGTGACATAAAATGATAAGAAAGGCCAGATAAATGATGTGCAGGGTTACATAAAATGATGTAGTGGGTCATGTAAAAATGATAAGGAAGTCCATGTAAAATAATATTGTGGATGACATAAAATGATGTGGCGGGTTACATAAAAGTATGTAGTGGGCCACGTAAAAATGATAAGGAAGGCCATGTAAGATGATGCAGTGGGTGACACAACATGATAAGCAAGGCCACATAAATGATGTGGCGGGCTACATAAAATTATATAGTGGGCAACATAAAATGATAAGGAAGGTTAGATACAATGATGTGGTGGGTTACCTAAAATGATGCAGCGGGTGACAAAATGATAAGGAAGGCCACATAAAATGATGCAGTGGGTGACATAAAATGATATAAAAATTATATTGGGCCAAATTTAATAATGTGACCAAAAATATTTGAAAAAAATACTTGGTACATCTTGATGCATGATCAGTAATATTAAAGTTTACAGAACATGTGCAATTTCATACAACTCGTTTTCTGTAAAAAATTAAAACAAAAATACATTTATTCAGGAGGTGCTTTATTACATCCAGCCTTTCAAAGTCTGCATAAATGATGTGGCAGGCCCTATTTAATGATAGAACAGTCTACAGACTTGGTGGGCCACATATATTGAATTTGGCGGATCAGATCTGGACCCGTGGGCCTTGAGTTTGACTCCTGTGTCTTACTCCATTACAACTGTACTACCCACCTGTAACATAATCTACCAATAACAACAATGTTGCACAATGAATAATAAAAAAACAAACACACATATTTATGAAAATAATTGCCCAACATTGACCTCACTGGGCAAGTATCGACCCAGTAGTTCTGATATCATTAACATCGTCAGTGTGGATATTAGTATCGACCCATTCGCCCACCCCACTATTGAGACACACCTTGTCCCAGCATTCCAACACGCTGGGTTTTTTTTTTTTTTACTTTTAAACTACGACGAACTAAACTTTCATCTCCAACTCTTGAACAGCGAGTGAAGTAAATATGTATGCTGCAGGAAAATAGTACTTGAAACAGGCCATACCTTCAGAATCTCATCCAGATCTTCTTTCATCAGGCAAGGGTACTTCTTTAAAATATCTTCCTTTTGAAGAAGATATTTGCTGCGGGCTGACTCCCAGTTGGGCTCTTCGAGGATCTGGAATATCGCCGCTCCGATGGACAAGTAGAAGATGATACATGAAGTTAAAAAAGGGCCTTTATCAGCCATACTCTCGTCATAACTTCACTTCTTCCGGTTTCTCTAGGCTTGGTAGTCCTTCACCGACTCTCTGCCCGGTAAAACATGGCTTTTGTTGACTTGACACACACATTAGTACGCACACACATTCTCCCTGCAAACTCTTATTGTTTAGGCACCTGAAAGACGTCATTTGGTGGTGACGGTAGGCGAGATTTGATTGGTTGAAAACTTTTTTTTTTGTTCTTCTTGTCAGCAAAAAGGAAAATAAACTGTGACAGAATATTATATAATAACAAAATGTCATAGTTTTGTGCTCTCTTTGTTTATAATGTATATTTTCTGCTGGATCTACTCTTTATTTTATGCTGCCCTTTTTTTTTGCTGCAGCTGTTATATATACTGTAATATTGCACATAGTCATTGGGATTTGTTATATATAATATACAAATATAATATATTAATATACTATATCAGTATATATAATATGTAAATATTACCTATATGTTATATTTTATATTGCTACTATGGTACATGTTTAGTGTACTTTATACCTGCATTATCCTTTCCATCCTTCATAATTGAGCTAATGTGGGGAACAATTTCCTTTATGGATCAATAAAGTTCGTCTAAGTCTAAAAACGAGAACTTGTCCTTTATTGTGCATCATTCTCGTGAACCATATTTAATGCACATCACACTATAAGGCAAGAAAATACCGTTATTCACAAAATCCATCCATCCATCTTCCTCCGCTTATCCGAGATCGGGTCGTGGGGGCAGCAGCCTAAGCAGGGGCCTAAGCCCAGACTTCCCTCTCCCCAGCCACTTTGTCTAGCTCTTCCCGGGGGATCCCGAGGCGTTCCCAGGCCAGCCAGGAGACATAGTCTTCCCAACGTGTCCTGGGTCTTCGCCGTGGCCTCCTACCGGTTGGACGTGCCCTAAACACCTCCCTAAGGAGTCGTTCGGGTGGCATCCTGACCAGATGCCCGAACCACCTCATCTGGCTCCTCTCGATGTGGAGGAGCAGCGGCTTTACTTTGGGCTCCTCTCGGATGGCAGAGCTTCTCACCCTATCTCTAAGGGAGAGCCCCGCCACCCGGCGGAGGAAACTCATTTCGGCCGCTTGTACCCGTGATCTTATCCTTTCGCTCATGTCCATAGGTGAAGATGGGAACGTAGATCGACCGGTAAATTGAGAGCTTTGCCTTCCGGCTCAGCTCCTTCTTCACCACAACGGATCGGTACAACGTCCACATTACTGAAGAGGCCGCACCGATCCGCCTGTCGATCTCACGATCCACTCTTCCCCCACTCGTGAACAAGACTCCTAGATACTTGAACTCCTCCACTTGGGGCAGGGTCTCCTCCCCAACCCGGAGACGGCATTCCACCCTTTTCCAGGCGAGAACCGTGGACTCGGACTTGGAGGTGCTGATTCTCATTCCGGTCGCTTCACACTCGGTTGCAAACCGATCCAGTGAGAGCTGAATATCCCGGCCAGATGAAGCCATCAGGACCACATCATCTGCAAAAAGCAGAGACCTAATCCCGCGGCCACCAAACCTGAACACCTTAATGCCTTGACTGCGCCTAGAAATTCTGTCCATAAAAGTTATGAACAGAATCGGTGACAGAGGACAGCCTTGGCGGAGTCCAACCCTCACTGGAAACGTGTCCGACTTACTGCCGGCAATGCGGACGAAGCTCTGACACTGATCGTACAGGGAGCGGACCGCCACAATAAGACAGTCCGATATCCGATTCACAAAATGTGATTATTTAATATTTTCGATTGCATGGAAGATACACATTATTTCAATAATAATTTATTAATATTGTAATATTAATGAGGAGAAATGTAAATTTAGAGAAAAATGGAATATAAAAAATAAGCGTGCACGCACAACACTTAAAACGTTTAGTATATCAGAATGTGAAATTAAATTATGGGATGGATTAAACGAAGAAGTCAAACAAAGTACCAACATGATTCAGTTTACGAAGCTGTTCAAACACAAGGTGATTACAATGTACAAAGAAGGAGCACTCGGATGAATGTTATAAACTTTGTTAAAGAAGACAATGTTAATTAGAACTTATTAAACTAATTATTTTCTTGACAGCTTGATTATTTATTAATTATGGATATAAGCTGTGTAGAAATGGAGAACAGAAAGTTAACAATTGTGTTAGTAATTGCTATGAAATGGAATAGGGGTAGGATTAAATAAGTTCTGCTACTTCCTACTCCTTTTTGGACATGTTGTAAAGAGAAACTGGAAGTTGTGACGTATCATGTTCCAAGTGGAAGCATGTTCAAAATAAACTGAAACGATGAACCATTAATTCTATCAAAATATCTGATTGTGTGAGCAAATATAATCACTGCAATGTAGACTGCCATACTATTCGATGGCAGGTATTTGATCTAAGTAAATGTGAACCTGTTAAAATATCATGTTATTGTTTGTATTTTTGTTTTTTTAAAACTTAATAGGCATGGTATCATATTTGATATATTTAATGTTCACCACCACACATAAAACAAACCAACAAAAGTCTGCAATGTCTCCAATTCAGTGTAAAAAACAACAACAATAAAAAGTTAATAATATTGTTTGTCGTATGTATTTAAATATGTAAAAAACATAATCAAGAATTTCAAATATTAGTTAACGTATGTTAGAAATACTGTTGTTAGCTGCGATAAAATGTTATTACATTATAATTGTCATGTCCATTTTTTTCTGCTTAAAATGTATAGTGTCAATATTGCGATATAATATTAATTCATTATTGTAAATCATAGTTGGGATGGCTCCAGCATCCCTGCGACCCTGAAAGAAACAAGCAGTAGAAAATGGATAGATGGGTGGATGATAAAATTTTAATAATTTGTTTGAATAGTTGATTACAAATTTTTACATTAAAATAAACATTTAAAGTAACATTTTAATTAGAAGTTAAAATTTTGTCAAAATATTTTATCTGTTATAATTATAATGTGTATGTATTAATCGGTCTAAAATGCTGGATAATACATCATCATTGAAGTACAGAATTTATAGAGGTGGCCTTTGTTTTACACATTTTTGGTTGACAAAGAAACTTACTTTATTCAATGTATTACTATGTACAGTATCATAATTGCAATATATATTATTTTCTTCTGGTTAAAATATTGAATATTAGATCATAACATGGAATCTATATACCGTTATAGACAAAAAAAAAGTATCTTTAAAAGGTATGCTGGCAGAAAAGTACTCAAGCAATTTATTCAATGGGATGCAAGGACAATACAATAACATAGCTGATCACGGATGCACTTTTTAGTCCATCTCAATGGGCATTACTGTACACCTTAATGTACTATACAGTATATGAAGTACACTTGTAATGCCTTTGCAAGCGACAGTTGCTCTTATCAATATATGCAACCATCCAGGAGGCCCAGAGCAGTCCGTGCGTGTGTATGCGTGTGTATTTGTGTGTGTGTAATATTAAGCACACTGGGTGGATCCAGTGACTGCTAAGTATGATAATAGAGACTGCCAGTTGAGCACACACAGAGAAAGGTGAAGACTGGTCCTGCAACCTTTTTTTTTTACAAGATAACTTGTGGGATGCATTTAAACACACACATTCATATTTTCCATTGTATGAATATTCATGCAATTTATTTACTCAGTGTGTGCAATGTGGCTTTGTGGTTACCACTTCAGTCCTACTGTTTAAATCCTGTTCCACAATTATTTAGACATCTAATACTGTACATTGGTTTGAATGTTTTGTTTTGTTTCACAATGTGCCCTGTGATTGACTGGGAGCCTCCAACTTTTGCATCATTATTAAAGCTACTTTAAAGGCCTACTGAAATTAGATTTTCCTATTTAAACGGGAATAGTAGGTCCAATCTATGTGTCGTACTTGATAATTTCGCGATATTGCCATATTTTTGCTGAAAGGATTTAGTAGAGAATATCGACGATAAAGTTAGCAACTTTTGGTTGCTAATAAAAAAAGCCTTGCCTGTACCGGAAGTCGCAGACGATGTGCACGTGATGTCACTGGTTGTAGAGCTCCTCACAGCCGCACATTGTTTACAATCATGGCCACCAGCAGCTAGATCGATTCAGACCCAGAAAGCGACAATTTCCCCATTAATTTGAGCGAGGATGAAAGATTTGTGGATGAGGATAGTGAGAGTGAAGGACTAGAAGAAGAAAAAAAAGACAAGGGCAGTGGGAGCGATTCAGATGTTATTAGACACATTTACTAGGATAATTCTAGAAAATCCCATATCTGCTTAATGTGTTACTAGTGTTTTAGTGAGATTATATAGTCATACCTGAAAGTCGGAGGGGTGTGGTGACCGCCAGTGTCTCTGAGGGAAGCCACGGAGGAGCCAAGAGAGTCGCAGCTGCCTTTTTGACAGCTACAGGAGGAACAACACAAGCTCCGCTCATGTCTACGGTAAGAGCCGAATTATTACCACAATTTTCTCACTGAAACCTGCCGGTTGACATGTGGTAGAGAACCATGTTCGCTTGACCGCTCTGTTCCATATTAAAGCTTCACCGTCATCTTTAGGGAATGTGAACAAAGAAACACCGGCTGTGTTTGTTTTGCTACAGCCGGCCGCAATACACCGCTTTCCACCAACATTTTTCTTTTTTGTAGTCTCCATTATTAATTGAACAAATTGCAAAATATTCAGCAACACAGATGTCCAGAATACTGTGTAATTATGCGATTAATGCAGACTACTTTTAGCCTTGATCAGTGCTGGAAGAACATGTGCGCTACAACCGGTGACGCCGCGCGCACGCATCATCATTCCGCGACGTTTTCAACAGGATACTTTGCGGGAAATTTAGAATTGCAATTTAGTAAACTAAACCGGCCGTATTGGCATGTGTTGCAATGTTAAGATTTCAGCATTGATATATAAACTATCACAGTGGTTCTCAAATGGGTGTACGTGTACCCCTGGGGGTACTTGAAGGTATGTCAAGGGGTACGTGATATTTTTTTTTAATATTCTATAAATAGCAACAATTTAAAAATCCTTTATAAATATATTTATTTAGTATTACTTCAACAAAATATTAATGTAAGTTCATAAACTGTGAAAAGAAATACAACAATGTAATATTCAGTGTTGACAGCTAGATTTTTTGTGGACATGTTCCATAAATATTGATTGATTTCTTTTTTTGTGAAGAAATGTTAAGAATTAAGTTCATGAATCCAGATGGATCTCTTTTACAATCCTCTAAGAGGGCACTTTAAGTTGATGATTACTTCTATGTGTAGAAATATTTATTTATAATTGAATCACTTGTTTATTTTTCAACAAGTTTTTAGTTACTTTTATATCTTTTTTTAAACAATTTAATAATCCAGAAACTGATGACATAGTGCTGTATTTTACTTCCTTATCTCTTTTTTTCAGCCAAAAATGCTTTGCTCTGATTAGGGGATACTTGAATTAAAAAAATGTTCACGGGGGTACATCACTGAAAAAAGGTTGAGAACCACTGAACTATCAGACTGCGTGGTCGGTAGTAGTGGGTTTCAGTAGGCCTTTAACATCATGAATGGCATCTTTTTCTGGTATTTCGTGAACATGTGTCATCTGAATTGAGGTATAACGTTCACTGAATATTATAAAAACACACAAAAGTAAATATTGCACAGCTACTCATTGCCAGACTATGCTTTGTTGTTGGTCCTGCCTGGGCGGTATTCCCTTCGTCTGCGCATGCGCCTGCCTCTCATTGGGTAGTTCCAGCTGGCTCACCTGTGCTAGCGTCATTAGCCACATTAGCAACGACATTTTCGCCATCTTACCACGACAGGTGCGTCCCAAATTACCCTTTTTCGACAGTCTACTAGAAACGAGTGGTTATGATGAGTAAAGTCAACATTTTTAACCCCACCCATTAGGACGTAGATGTGCTTGGTCATTGTGGCTGCGTCATCGCGTCCGTGGAAACCTGCAAGCCACTCCCTCCCTCCTTGAGGAGGGAAACACGCCAACTAATGACCTGGCTTCTCACTAAAGATGCCGACGACACATCTTCCAAACATGTCTACCCTCAGGTAGGAAACCTCTATAATGACATTCTTTGCACATTTGTTTTTTCAACGTAATATCCCGCTTTTAAAGATAAACAACACCTCAATTTTTTTGTTATGCTACTGCTCAGCTAGACTCACATAACTATAAATATTACACTCCATTGCCGTCTATAACACTCTTTTAATCATTTCCATTTTCAGTGCTAACCTAAATATTTTTTTATACGTATACATATACTTTATGTCAAGTTGGCATTGTTTTTGTGTTGACAAAAAGTATGCTAGTACTATGTCAAATAAAATTATTTAAAAAAAAAATACGTTCACGTTGAGTCAAGTTGTAAGAGTTAAGTTAAATGCTATTTTCCTTTCTATTGTAATTGGGCATGCATGAATTCAATAATCACTGGGCAATCCTAAAATAAATGGAATTGTCAGCCTTATACGCTCACTGTCCTGGAAGTTTAGTTTTTTAGTAGGGGTGTAACGATTAGTTTTGACAATGATTCGATTCCATTCAGAACATATGGTTGACAAAACGATTCAGGGACGATATTGTTGTTTTTTTTAGAACAATACAATCCGAAACAATTCAGTAAGTTAAAATCGATTCAGTAACTTTTTCGAAAACAAAATTCAACCAGTGTTCAGTTCAGTTTCAGTTTATTTCGAACATGCATACGATACAGTGTAGTGCAGGGGTAGGGAACCTATTGCTCTAGAACCGGATGTGGCTCTTTTGATGACTGCATCTGGCTCTCAGATAAATCTTAGCTGACATTACTTAACACGATAAGTAATGAATAATTCCGCTTGTAATCAGTGTTAAAAATAACGTTCAAAATATAAAACATTCTCATGCATTTTAATCCATCCATCTGTTTTCTACTGCACTTGTTCAACAAGTATTTTATTTATTATTTGTTCTGCTTCAAAATAACAATGTTATTAAAAAGAATGAGAGACTTAATATACTCGCAAAATATTGGTCTTACTTAAAAATGCACGCATTTATTTAGTTGTATTCAGTGTTAAAAAAAAATATTATATGGCTCTCACGGAAATATATTTTAAAATATTTGGCTTTCATGGCTCTCTCAGCCAAAAAGGTTCCCGACCTCTGGTGTAGTGCGTCACAATTCCAGTTGTTTCATTACAGCATGTCCGAAAATGAGTAGGAAGAAGCAGAGGTCATTTAATCCTACCCCTTTTCATATCATAGCGATTTTATCCAATTTCCTTGTTCTCTCTAACAGAACAGTGAACAAATGAATAATATACCATAGTAAGCAAATACATATTAAATACATAAATAATCTAATAAAAGGAAAGAAAGGGTTCAAGCTGTCTGTCATAATTCTTGTTCTGTGTACTTTGTGAACAAGAATTATGATGAACATCTTGACTTTTGTGTGACTTTTCTGCTCACATTCTCAACATTCAAGCAATTTTCAATAAAAGTACAGTAACCAACATTTTCACAGTATAAGAGCCTCCATCCATCTCTTGTTAGGGCCTGAGCAGCAGAGCTATTTATTTGTTTATGATTAAAATACTTTTCCTTGGGGTGCCAGTTGTTGTGTTGTGGCTTCATAGTGTTGTGTTATGCAAGTTGGTCTGTTGCTGTAACAAGATCCACTGTCACATCCCTTGTGTCGGTTGCTTCCTTTGTGGCTTAAAGATGTGTTGCGGGCCTGCGGCTTTATACTATTGTATTGTATCGTTTTTCTCTTTTGTGGCTTTACAATTGTGCTGTAGCTGAAAGTTTTTGTGTTTTCATTTGTGATATTGTCTTGTGGGGTTTGGTTTTGTTGTGACATTTTTCAACCACCCTAAATACCCGCCATTTTTGTTTTGATGGGCAGTCATATTTGAATAACGATTAACATCCTTATCATTAAAAGTGCTAATTCATTTTATGTATTCATTTATTTCAGGCAATGACATAAAAAAAGTACATAATAGTATAAATTAATATAACGCAAAAGGTAATGTATAATATGTAAGCATGTTGATCCTGCTTGCCTGAAAGGGAGTGGGAAGAAGATAATTTATTTAATACCACCCCCAGTTCTTCATTCAGTGATTAATACATTGAGTTTCACTGTTATTCTGTTTAAGGATTATATTAAAAATGTTGTATCATGGTGGCATTGCCACATGTAACAATTATTATTACACTGTAACAATAATTTGTGTCAACAATGTAGGAAGAATGGACAATACCAACAATAGTAAGGGACAAAATACCAACAATGGTAATAGTCAACATAGCAATAATGGTAAAGAAACATTGAGCACATGTTCACACTTTGAGACAGAGTACAACAGCAAGTCAAATGAAAGACTCCCATCTCTATATTTGAACCAGACCCGATGTTTGTATACTAGTTTAAATCGATTAATAGTTTGGCATTGCTTGTGTTGTAAATCTAGTTTGTTCCATAGTTTTATTCCGCATACAGACACACAAAAACGTTTACGTGTGGTTTGAGCTCTCGGCAATGAGAAATGTAAAAAACCTCAAGTTTTGAGCCTACACTCGTGTTATAAAAAAACGTTGTAGATTAGGCGGCAATAATTTGTTAAATGCTTTGTATAAGATTATTGATTTATTATATTTAACAAGATCATCAAATTTGAGCAACTTTGATTGCATAAACAGATTATGAGTATGTTCTAAAAAACAACATTGTGATTGATCCGCACTACTCTTTTCTGTAACATGATCAGAGGATTAATTATGTTGTGGTAAGTATTCCCCCACACTTCAACACAATATGTAAGGTATGGCAGTACCAAGGTGAGGTATAAAATATGCAGTGCATTTTCATTAAGGTATAGTTTTGCTTTGTTTATAAATGAAAGACTTTTGGAGATTTTTGTTTTAATTTGTCTGACATTATTACTCTGAAGATTACTATAAAATCTTCATATGTAGTCAGTCTGCCGTTTTTAAATCCAATATTTCCTTCTTCTAGTATCAATGACGGACACAGATCGATGTATTTGAAACTAAGGAAAATTAATTGATATATCGATTAATCTTTACACCACTATATTTTAGTTATATACAGGTGAAACTTAAAACATTTTAATATTGTGCAAAGCCTGATTTATTCCAGCAATTTAAATTATAAGGTGAAGTTATTAAGACATAGGGTCATAACATGCAACTGAAGATATTTAAAGTTTTCTTTTGACATAATTTTGATGATTACGGTTTACAGCTTATGAAAACCTCAATTTAAACATCTCAGAAAATGTTGGGTTTTCAAAAACTGAAACCTGTGACAAATACAAATTCTAACAAATAAAGGCCTGACATATCTCACTTTACGTGTAATGAGTTCATATTTCATATCAAGTTCACATTTAAAGTTAAATTACTGAAATTAATGGATATTCAATTTTTATTTGTTATACCTGGACACTGCTTGTATTTTTTTCATTGCTTATGCTTTTAATAAGGCTTTTTGTAGAGGAAATGTGGATATAACGTGCATTTTTTTTATATATCTTCGCAAAATTGACACACTTTTTTTTTTCTCACCTTTTCATATGGACACTGTGGGATGTTTGGTGACCCGATGTGGTAAGTATCCATTATATATTTTTTTACCTAGAAAAAACATGTTTCAGACAAGGAGGGTAAAAAAATTTTCACTGAGGGCCGCATCACAGTTATGGCTGCCATCAGAGGGCCGTTTGTAACCGTAAATAATAAATAAATAAATACATGTTCAGGGATTCGCCTTATGATATGTTCATACAATTGCCTAAGCATTTGATTATTATATTTCTTACATACACTGTAAAAAAATAAACCAAAAATTGATTTTGCAATCTAAAAGGCAGCTCAGTCGCCACTATTTTATTGTGCAATTTATGGTGTGTGTGTTTTTGTTTTTTACAGCATATTACTGTAAATGGAAAAACGGTACTATATTTTTTTTACAGTAAAACTCTAGAAACTGAGCTCCAAGTGTTTTTTTTTTTTTTTAACTGTAAAATCTATTGTCATTTTTACACTGTGTAATTTGAGGAAAAACTTGCTTTGAAACTATAAGTCAAGCAGATATTAATTATTATCTTTATTTTAACTAAAACATGTTTGAACTTTATGATGGTATAATATTTTTTTCATTATTAGATAATATTAAAGGTTAAAATATCATGCATGCAATATATGTATTTTTTTGTCAAAACGGAAAGAACAAATACATTTCGTGAGAAAGGATAAAATACTTTTTATTTGAAGGCTTTTGCCCACCATGTCATCAAATGACATGGTGGGCCAGATCTGGCCCAGGGCCTTGAGTTTGCCTTTGTGTATTAGACCACTGGCACCATTTGTACACCATCTCTATGCATATTTTGATGTAACTGCCTCTTGGGCAGCACGATGGATGGATGGTGTGAATGTGAGTGTGAACGGTTGTCTATCTGTGTTGTCCATGTGATGAGGTGGCGACTTTTCCAGGGTGTACCCTGCCTTGCGCCCTTGTACAGCTGCGAGAGGTTCCAGCAACTGGCAACCCCACAGAGGACAACCGGTAGACAACATATGGATGGATGCCTCAGGCACTTTTTGTTTGATACACAAATTTAATGTGGTCATATTTAACAATATTTGACAGTGGAATTGGGTAGCAAAGCGCAGAGGAGTGGGAATATTATTAGGCAATTGAAACATTTTGGGGACACTGCTGTTTGCTTTCCAGCACTCACATTATGCAGCTTTTTTTTGAGAGGGGTGGGGTCCAGAATTACCCTGAGGCATATGGACGCAAAACATCTTTATCTTCTGTCAACACATGTTACAAGCAATGTGTTAACGTAGCCAGGAAATGGCGGGGATTCCCTTGCTCTAATAGGCTATTTATGTTTTGCCAGCTGCATATTCTTCATTTTACTAAAAGACTAAAGTAGAACCGTACAAAAATAGTAACTAACAGGTTTTTTTTTTTTTACCCCAGTCAACAAAGACATTTATTTTATTATTGTGATGATAGTCATAGCATGAATACATAAGATGAAACAATGCCAAAGTAAAATTGTCTTTGGTTATAATTAGATTTTTGGATGCATCGTAATTCGAACATGGGCGATTTAAAAAAGTAAACATCAATAATCGAATATTTTTTCATTGTCCATCCATCATCCATCCATCCATCATCTTCCGCTTATCCGAGGTCGGGTCGCGGGGGCAGCAGCCTAAGCAGGGAAGCCCAGACTTCCCTATCTCCAGCCACTTCGTCTAGCTCTTCCCGGGGGATCCCGAGGCGTTCCCAGGCCAGCCGGGGGACATAGTCTTCCCAACGTGTCCTGGGTCTTCCCCGTGGCCTCCTACCAGCTGGACGTGCCCTAAACACATCCCTAGGGAGGCGTTCGGGTGGCATCCTGACCAGATGCCCGAACCACTTCATCTGGCTCCTCTCGATGTGGAGGAGCAGCGGCTTTACGTTGAGCTCCTCCCGGATGGCAGAGCTTCTCACCCTATCTCTAAGGGAGAGCCCCGCCACCCGGCGGAGGAAACTCATTTCGGCCGCTTGTACCCGTGATCTTATCCTTTCGGTCATGACCCAAAGCTCATGACCATAGGTGAGGATGGGAACGTAGATCGACCGGTAAATTGAGAGCTTTGCCTTCCGGCTCAGCTCCTTCTTCACCACAACGGATCGATACAACGTCCGCATTACTGAAGACGCCGCACCGATCCGCCTGTCGATCTCACGATCCACTCTTCCCCCACTCGTGAACAAGACTCCTAGGTACTTGAACTCCTCCACTTGGGGCAGGGTCTCCTCCCCAACCCGGAGATGGCACTCCAACCTTTTCCGGGCGAGAACCATGGACTCGGACTTGGAGGTGCTGATTCTCATTCCGGTCGCTTCACACTCGGCTGCGAACCGATCCAGTGAGAGCTGAAGATCCCGGCCAGATGAAGCCATCAGGACTACATCATCTGCAAAAAGCAGAGACCTAATCCCGTGGCCACCAAACCGGAACCCCTCAACGCCTTGGCTGCGCCTAGAAATTCTGTCCATAAAAGTTATGAACAGAATCGGTGACAAAGGACAGCCTTGGCGGAGTCCAACCCTCACTGGAAACGTGTCCGACTTACTGCCAGCAATGCGGACCAAGCTCTGACACTGATCATACAGGGAGCGGACCGCCACAATAAGACAGTCCGATACCCCATACTCTCTGAGCACTCCCCACAGGACTTCCCGAGGGACACGGTCGAATGCCTTCTCCAAGTCCACAAAGCACATTTAGACTGGTTGGGCAAACTCCCATGCACCCTCAAGAACCCTGCCGAGAGTATAGAGCTGGTCCACAGTTCCACGACCAGGACGAAAACCACACTGTTCCTCCTGAATCCGAGGTTCGACTATCCGGCGAAGCCTCTTCTCAAGTACACCTGAATAAACCTTACCGGGAAGGCTGAGGAGTGTGATCCCACGATAGTTGGAACACACACTCCGGTCCCCCTTCTTAAAGAGAGGGACCACCACCCCGGTCTGCCAATCCAGAGGTACCGCCCCCGATGTCCACGCGATGCTGCAGAGTCTTGTCAACCAAGACAGCCCCACAGCATCCAGAGCCTTAAGGAACTCCGGGCGGATCTCATCCACCCCCGGGGCCTTGCCGCCGAGGAGCTTTTTAACTACCTCAGCGACCTCAGCCCCAGAAATAGGAGAGTCCACTACAGATTCCCCAGGCACCGCTTCCTCAAAGAAATACGTGTTGGTGGGATTGAGGAGGTCTTCGAAGTATTCATTCCACCTACCCACAACATCCGCAGATGAGGTCAGCAGAACACCATCCGCACCATACACGGTGTTGATAGTGCACTGCTTCCCCTTCTTGAGGCGCCGTATGGTGGTCCAGAATCGCTTCGAAGCCGTCCGGAAGTCGTTTTCCATGGCTTCCCCGAACTCTTCCCATGTCCGAGTTTTTGCCTCCGCGACCGCTAAAGCTGCACACCGCTTGGCCCGTCGGTACCCGTCCACTGCCTCCGGAGTCCTATGAGCCAAAAGAACCCGATATGACTCCTTCTTCAGCTTGACGGCATCCTTCACTGCTGGTGTCCACCAACGGGTTCTGGGATTACCGCCACGACAGGCACCAACAACCTTGCGGCCACCGCTCCAATCAGCCGCCTCGACAATAGAGGTTCGGAACATGGTCCACTCGGACTCAATGTCCCGCACCTCCCTCGTGACATGTTCAAAGTTCTCCCGGAGGTGTGAATTGAAACTCTCTCTGACAGGAGACTCTGCCAGACGTTCCCAGCAGACCCTCACAATGCGCTTGGGCCTGCCAGGTCTGTCCGGCATCCTCCCCCACCATCGCAGCCAACTCACCACCAGGTGGTGATCGGTAGAAAGCTCCGCCCCTCTCTTCACCCGAGTGTCCAAAACATAAGGCCGCAAATCCGATGACACAACTACAAAGTCGATCATGGAACTGCGGCCTAGGGTGTCCTGGTGCCAAGTGCACATATGGACACCCTTATGTTTGAACATGGTGTTTGTTATGGACAATCCGTGACGAGCACAAAAGTCCAATAACAAAACACCACTCGGGTTTAGATCCGGGCGACCATTCTTCCCAATCACGCCTCTTCAGGTTTCACTGTCGTTGCCAACATGAGCATTGAAGTCTCCCAGTAGGACAAGGGAATCACCCGGAGGAGCACTTTCCAGTACTCCCTCGAGTGTACCCAAAAAGGGTGGGTATTCTGAACTGCTGTTTGGTGCGTAAGCACAAACAACAGTCAGGACCCGTCCCCCCACCCGAAGGCGAAGGGAAGCTACCCTCTCGTCCACTGGGTTGAACTCAAACGTGCAGGCTTTGAGCCGGGGGGCAACGAGAATTGCCACCCCAACCCGTCGCCTCTCACTGCCGGCAACGCCAGAGTGGAAGAGGGTCCAGTCCCTCTCGAGAGAACTGGTTCCAGAGCCCTTGCTGTGCGTCGAGGTGAGTCCGACTATATCCAGCCGGAACTTCTCTACCTCGCGCACTAGCTCAGGCTCCTTCCCCCCCAATGAGGTGACGTTCCACGTCCCAAGAGCTAGCTTCTGTAGCCGAGGATCGGACCGCCAAGTGCCCTGCCTTCGGCTGCCGCCCAGCTCACAATGCACCCGACCTCTATGGCCCCTCCTATGAGTGGTGAGCCCATTGGAGGGATGACCCACGTTGCCTCTTCGGGCTGCGCCCGGCCGGGCCCCATGGGGACAGGCCCGACCACCAGGCGCTCGCCATCGTGCCCCAACTCCGGGCCTGGCTCCAGAGCGGGGCCCCGGTGACCCACGTCCGGGCGAGGGAAATCTGGGTTCATTTTGTTGTAATTCCATAGAAGTCTTTGAGCTGCTCTTTGTCTGACCACTCACCTAGGACCTGTTTGTCTTGGGAGACCCTACCAGGGGGCATGAAAGCCCCCAGACAACATAGCTCCTAGGATCATTGGGACACGCAAACTCCTCTGCCACGGTAAGGTAGCAGCTCAGAGAGGAGTATTTTTTTCATTGTAAATAAAGTAATGCTGACAGTTCTAAAATTTGGCTGACCGCAGCGAGGCACTACACCGAAAGATCCGACCAGCTCCTTTGTTTTAGGGCACTTATGTTTCAGTTTTGCTCACATTTCCATTAATTCAACACATGTAATGGGAATTATTTAACTGTTCTTATTTCAAATGCGCTGTTTTTAAAAGTTGCAAGTCATGAATGCTTATTTAGTGAAACGCAAAAATGCAAAACTGTATCAATGAACAAGAATTAAAGATGCATCACTAATCGTTTTTTAATTGAATCGTAGCTACTGGATATTAATTGTAATAGAATCATGAATCGCCCAAAGATTCCCAACTTAAGTTATAATGTAAATATTTAAAAATGGAGTTGGAAAATGTGCTCATGTAGTGTTTGTCCACTAGGTGGTAGTACACACTAGTTTATCTTGATTCATTGTGACGTAGTCAGGTGACTAAAAGTGTTCATCCATCCCTGTTTTTGTCAGTGCAAGCTCATTGTTGCTTCTTTCAACAACAAACACATGTTATATAAAGAATTTGGATTTTTATTTATATTTCTCAGACAATTTAATTGTTTTTATGAAATAATATTTGTGCTAGTTCCCACGAAATAAAAGAGTAACTTAGAATTAATTTCTGACTGAATGTTATTTATATGATATTCTATTGCAAGTTCATTATCAAAAACCAGACAAATAATGAGGGGAGACAACATGTCTGCTTGTAGACTGAAGCAGTAACTTACAACATTCTCGCTTTATGAATTCTTCATGATATAACAGTGCCTTTATGAATATTGATGTACGGTTGGGATCCCATTAGGGGCTCTTGAAAACTCGGGGTGGGAGCACAAACAAAACCGCAGCAACCATGCCCTCAGAGCGTGCACTCACGATTCATATTTTGCAGCATTTTCCTAGCGGCGTGTAGTTTTAGATAAGACGTATGGGGTGGGAAAGGCGCTTTATGATGTGAAATGTGCGCCCTGATGCAGCGCTGAAAGTCAAAGGGAGATGAACTGGGTGGAAGTGGAATGAACTTTATTATGTAATCGTTGAGTGAGGGAGCCAGAGAGGGATAAAGATGTTCCAAACAAACATAGTCCCTTCCCCACCCCCATCCGCTGTGCACTCTCCTGGAAATGCACCATCATGCATGTACCCGTTTTTTGTATGAGGGGGCAGGATTATGAAGACAACCCAAAAGCGTGTGCCACTTTTTTTAAAGGGTGTGTCTGCCTTGTGAGTGTGAGCTGGTCTCTGGGAGTCTAGGGCTTCAATCTGGCGTTGTCTCAGGGGATTTTGGGTCTGTGGATGTCGCTCCTCCCCTCCTTGGTTCCGTCTCATCGTCGCTCTCCTGGGTCCTGCTCAACACCTGCTCCATGCAGCACGGCCCCACCAGTTTCCTAAGCAACTGAGCCTCATATCCTCGTTTGTTTCTTTCACAATATAACCACCTCATACCGGGATGAAACGAACAAACTAAGTGATTGCTTTCTGTCTGCACCCAGGTGGGATTAGTCAGGTCTGTGCTGTTAATACATTAGTAAATGTTTAACCGCTCTTTGGACGCCCCGATTTGGCGTCACGCTGCTCTGAGACCAAAGTCTAAGAAAAACACGACTGTTGCTGTGCTTCAGAGATATTTTTGGATTTTTCCTCCGTGGACTTTATTTGCGTCGGACTCATTGACACAATCACCTATTTCCTGGTAAGCGCTTTGATTTAATGCTGCTTCAGAGATAGCTGGTGGTTGTGCTGTGCACTTGTCTCTTGTGTGAGTTGACGGTGATGGTGTCTGAAAGGAAATAATGAACCCCTTCACTTCCCCTTCTCCACCCCCACACTGCCTATCAGCCGTATGTCCCTAATAGGGTCAGGCAGATGGGTGGAGACCATTTAGGGGTCCATTAAGACGCCATTCGAGCGTGTGCATTTTTTGAATTTGGCATTATTGGGTTGTAACACTTTTGGATTAAAGTGGCTGACATTGCAACTATATTATATGTGTAAGGGAACTGTACTTTCTTTAATTTGCCTATTGTTTAAAATATTTATGTAAGATAATAATACATATTTCTCTTTTTTAATGCATTGTTAGTTGTAAATAAACACTAGCAAAAGTCAGCTAACAATGGATCTAATGGTATTCGCTCTATTCCGCCTATGAAGCGCTCTAAAAGACATCCGCAAGTCTCCATCATCGTTTTATGTACACAGTGAAAATATCTATGTAATGTTGTAACAGGCACATTCATAATAACATGTAATAATTACGTATTTTGCTCCTTTTATGCAAACTGTTCTTTTTGCCTTCAACTACAACAACTACAAATCAGGGCACTCCTCGTGGGAAACAATAAAGACTACTTTGGTACGAATGATGATCCAGAACCAGAGAGAGCCTGAATTGAATATATGGAGGATGAGCTACAAGTTTTAGAAGCTGTTTGCTAAGCAGATCCAGCTAGTGGCACGACTGCTAAGTGCTGAATAGGAAATACAAACTACCAACATAATAAAACAATCACTTCTCGGTTTATGGTCAGTTTATCCAGGTTAATACCTTAGCTATAGCTAAAATATACTTTGGCAGGGTAGCTATCTGAGATTACGATGTTGTAGGCACAATACCAATGTGAGCAATTTGCAAAATGCGCAACCACATTTTGCAAATTTGTATAATGCGCAATCTTTTTGCAAATTGCTTCCAGCTATATATTTGAATAATGTGTGGTGCACATTTTGCAAATCAATGGGCGCAAATTTATACATGTTTTTTTGTGTCAAAATAATTTATTAAATACTTATGTAAATCTATTCATTTGTAGTCGGGACAATATAACTGAGTATTGCCCTCAAATCAGTCCAACCCTAACCCTAACCACTATACAGTGTACATCCACGACTAAACTACTGACTAAACTACTACCACAACTTGGTTTACTATTTATAAAATATAATGTAGGGTTACTGACTAAACCAGCCACAACATCTCGTCTTAAATCTCGTTTTGAGATATGCAAATTGCTTGGGCACAGTGGAAATGACGTATAATTTGCAAAGTGCGCGAGATTGGTGAAATGCTTACAACAACGACACCACTAAAATAGTCTGTCTGTGTTAGGGCTGAAAAATATTGCTAAAACTTTGTTAATATTCAGATCACAAGATGTAAATGAAGTATCATCCACGTTTTTGGGATTTTTTTAAAGGGTTATGGGCGCAAACGTGACTCACATTAGCTGCATTGTTAGCCACCTCATACTTGCCATATTTTACAAATTAGAGTGCATAAGAAAAGAAAAACATATGTCTGCTTGTCATATTGTGAATGGTTCCCCAAAAAGTGCAGCTTCCCTTTTAAATGTGAGTCGTTTTCTTGTTAGGAAAGTAAATAAAATAACTTGTTTGAATACTGCAGATGACATGAAAACATGATGAAATAGACGTTGAGTTATGCTTTGCAAGCCATCTAGATACGGATATATAAGATCAACCCTGTTTATTGTTTTTTTTTTTGAAGGAGACATCCATGCATGAGTGCATTGTAAGTTTTTAAGTTTGATTCGATCCTCGGTTGTGTGCACCTTGCATGTGGCTCGCCTGGTCCCGAGTGGGGTCCAAGCCCGGGGAGGTTTGGCTCCGCCTCCTTTACGAGCGTCGGACACCTCGAACACAACAAAGCATGTGTGTCTCCTCAACATTGTTCGTCTTGTGAACGTGACCAATACTGGATTTATTTTGGCGGGGGCTTCTAGTTGTGTTCTCATTTGCTTTTTCTAGTTGATGCTAAACCCGCAGCAGGTGAGTCTGAATGTAAAGATGACGCTGTAGCTGACGGATGAGTTTGTTTATTTGGTTTCGTCGCACATTCGGCGCCATTTTCATACCGGGGATTGTTTTGAATGGTGCAACACAATCCGCTCACGTCTGCGCTGCATGTTGAGGGCAGAAGTTAAACATGAAAATCGATGTACACTAAATTGTCCAATATAATTGGCATCTTATTGTTGTTTAAAAAAAATATGAGGGGCACCTGAAAAGTAATCGCCATGCCTACATGTGAGGGGTTTTTGTAAACATGGGTAGAAGCGCACGGCTCCACTCGTCTGAAACCCAACAAGCATTTGCTCGCAATACAATCTCAATTTGCTAAATTACAATCTGGTGATACAGTGAATTAGTATTTTAATCAAATCACAATAATCCATTATGCGGGTTTACAGTACAACTTACATGTCTCCATTTTATATATATATATATATATATATACGACCCGACCTCGGATAAGCGGAAGATGATGGATGGATGGATGGATATATATATATATATATATATATATATATAAATACATTCATTCTAAATGACAAATATGTTCTGCTATTTATTCCATTTTACATAAGACAGTTGATGTACAGTTGTGTGCTACAGGCTGACTCAAAGATGCCGCTGCTATTGAATTAAATGTTCTGCATGACATGACTTGCTTTCACCCCCTAGGAGGAGAGATGGGTTAAAAATACCCACACTCAGGGGGAGGGTGCAATATGAAAATGTACGCCTGCACTTTTTCACTCTCACGACACATTAAAAAACTTGTTCAAAATGCCTCCTCTCCAGTGAGGATGCCGCTGTATTATGAATATAGTCCGGTCATCTTTATTGAGGCAAAAATGGCATTTGGAGCATTGGGTGGAGGATGGCTGGGTTCGCGGGGTTCACTGGTCAGTAAGGATAAGTGGTGAAGTTGAGAAACAATGGTGATGGTGCTTGGGCTCGCCTGTATATTGTTGAATCAGCAGCGTTGAGAGCGTGGTGCTGAAGGCTGTTTGTGGCTCTGCTGTGTGAGAGTGAGGTCATTGAGGTCCCGTAGGAGCTTGCTGCTGTTAATCCTCTTTTGGGAGTTATGATGCGTTTGAGCAGTTAGACTACTACTGTGTTGTGCAAATAAACAGACTCCACATGTCCTCACTCACTGTCTGCTGCTCCTTTCCTTGTGAATGGCGGAGGAACTCACTCAGAAAGTCTGTAATCTAAATTTACACTATGCTGATTTGTTTTGCTGATTCAAGTTTTGCACAATGTACTGTATGTACATTCACAACATCTGGACACAAATTATTATTTTATGTTCAATGTTTGAAAGAGTACTGCAATGGTGTGCTATAGTGCAGTGGTGACACATTTTCTACCGGGCCGCACAGAGACATTAAATAATTTATAACCGACTGCATTTTCTCATATTAAACTTTCGCTAGTCCCACCAGACACACCAATACACTTGTTCATAGATGTATTATAACTCCTGATAGGAAGTCGCCATTTGCTATATTTGTTACATCTTTGTTACATGGGACAATGCACATTAATAAAGATATCAAATGTAAAGGTGCCAAATCGTAGAAAAAAGCTAGGTCCCATCTGCATTCCCCGGCAGGTTGAAGACCTAAGATCAGGGCTGTTCAGGAACAAAGCTACCATAGTAGTTAAAGTGCATAAGTCAGATGGATATGTGCTAAATTCTTGCATATAATAATTGTGCTGAAGGAAGAAATTATATATTTCCCTTGGCCTAGTAAGTTATAAAGTGCTGGTATTATTGCACATACTGTAGTCCTATTACACAAGTAGTTAGCAGGAATAGATGTATTTACGCATGGGAAATTGGACCAACAAAGCTAACATTAGTATATATACGTATGAAATAGTGCACAAAATATGAATACATAACTTTTACAATGGAAATAGAAATTCACAGAAATGTACCACATTTTTTTGCACTTATTTGCTATATTTATCTGCCACACGTGGTAGGCCGGTCTGTGAAAATAATGCCTACATTAAACCGGTCCCTAGTGCAAAAAAGTTTGGGGACCCCGCTCTACTACACACTATTCTTTAACACAGTTAGTGTTGGAAATTAATGGTTTTGGAATCACTTACAGGGCGACCATACCAAAATCAATCAGGCTGCTTCATTCATTTCCCATGGTGTTTCATGTTACTCTATTGACAGCACAAGCCGTCTGTGCATATTGATTACTATAGAACTGGGTTTGGATAAGTTTACATGCAAGACCAGACTAAGATAAAGGAATACTTAACCTCACATAAAGTATCAATGTCCTCTAATGTCCTTGTGCTTCATTCGCAGACTCATCTTCCACCATAATCTATTTAAAGGTAGCCACTGTCGGTAAATGGGTGATGTTGGACATGCATGTTTGCATTAACATACAGTGCAGCTGAGCTAGGCACACAGCGACTATTTTATTAGTAAGAGCCACCATGTGGCCCGATGACAAACAGCATGGCCTTCAATTTTTCTGATTTTCTTGATTTTTAACCAAGAGGGGAGAGCTCCACTTAACTGTGAATAAGCGCAGCTGATCACCTCTGTGTGTTTGCCATCTCCCCTTTTTTGTACTCCTACACAGACCAAGATGCATATGCACATCCAAAAAGGCTGCTCTAGAGTCCTGAGTACATTAAGACAGTGAGATAGCCCCTAGAGGCAGGCAGGTAGCGATAATCTCACTGGGTAACTTGGGCCTGATTAACTCTAAACTCCTTCTAATTCCTTAAGCCTACTCCCAAGTGGCCAGGAAACATGCTTTCTTTACATTGCACCGTTCTTATATGATAGTAGTGTATGTAAGGAATGTGCATCACCATCGCCATTTATGTTGCATGTTAACTAAAGAGCAGTAACATCCAGATTAATTTGTAGTGTCGTGTTCATTTTTGGCCAAGCATGGATGCACATGTGCATTTGCGTGCCATACGCTGTGCAATGCTATGGACATAAATAGATGTGAGATCCTCTGTAAAGGCTAACTAATGAGTCCCAGCATTTTGAGCGCATGTAGCTATTTATATACCATATCTCTTCCTCCTGTAAAAGCTCTTCCTCAAGTAGTCATACTGTCTCACTTCAGCTTGCATTTGAACACACCAGGTCACAACAGCTGTCAGGCATCACATACAAATTTATAAAAGAAAACCTCTATAACAACTTGAATTCTGAAAAGTACTTGTTTATGTTGTCATAGGGGTTTTCTTTTATACATTTGTTAGTGATGCTTGACAGCTGCTGTGATCTGGTGTGTTCAAATGCAAGATGAAGTGAGTAATTTTCTAAAAAAAAAAACATTTGTAAGCGTTCTAGTGGCGGTCTCATCAAATTTTAACTACAGTCTTCCAGTTGGGCAAATAGTTTAACTCATTCTTGCTCGAGGGTGACCTACTTCTACAATTTAGCTCATTAGAGAGACTGATTTGTACTGGTACTGAGGACAAATGTATTTCTTTACAACACAACAGTGTTTTGTATCATTGCATCCATGGCGGCAAAATCATGTAACAAGAGATTGATTGTGCACTGTGTTATCTCCATCAGTTAAGTGATTGCGTCTCCCCATGCTCAGCTGGCGGTTAGCTGAGATGTTAGATAGGCAACACAAAATGGAGGCGGCAGCAGGCACAAGCTCAGCTGGTCCATTAGGAGCCTGTCTGCTTCCTGGCAATCAGAATTGAGATGACAGAGCATTAAAAGACCCAGTGGAGACTATGGGCACTGATGCATAGCTGTGTGAGTGTGTTGACCTGGGGAAAAGGCCTATGTGGGGTCTCTTGGGGGGGAGGGTAGTAGTCGGGATTAGTCATAGAGTGCAGTGTAGTTATTGGTCACTGGACACAAACAATGGGAGGGCTGAAGAGGATTTTGTCTGTGTGTACCCCCTCCTCCTCTCCTGCTGTCTTGCCGTTCCAATGGGATGTGCATGCATGATATTCCAGGCCAAACATACACCCTCTTGGGCAGCTCTGTACATCTGGAGGATTGGCCTTACCCCTCTGTCTGCCTGTCTAGCAGCCCCCCCCCCCCTCTCCATACATGGCATGGCAAGCTTTGAACTAAGCATTGGGGAAACAAAACAGTGCAACATTAGTAAGCAATTAGGCAAATAGTTGACAAGATGCCCAGCTACTGGAAGGGACACATCTCAGACAGCAGAGGTTGTGTGTTATCAGTGACTTGCGGTGAACTAAACACCAGGTGAGGCATACATACTTTTTTTTCTTCTTTTTTTTAAAACTTAAATTCATATGTGCAGCTCTAATCATTGTTGTTTAAGGTTGAACACTAGACTTACAGGAAAAAAAACAGAGTTATTCGCTTTCATAAAAACGTTATCATAATGATGTTATGATATAATAAATGGGTCCAAAAACTATTTGGTAAAGTTGTTATTAAATACTTTTTGGTCCCATTTGCTTTTAACAAAATAAATCAAGTATTGTGAGTGTATTTTACCTTTCTGTATTTTTATCTGAAGCAGCAATAGCTATCCTCCATGAAAACGTACTTTGTATGACCGCATTAATTTTGTCTTAAAGTCCAGTTTAGAGAAGTATTTCATCTTGGATACAGTATATAATCCTCCATATTGGCAGAAACATTCATTTAATTCAAAGAAATTAAACAATATTTTTGCATCTGACAAAAAAACCCCACAAACACTGGCTTACTCTAATAAAAATGCCATGTTTGTTATAAATACAGTTAAAAAGAAAAGAAAAAAGTGTTGGCTTCCGCTAGAGAGACCTGTGTCTGCTAGCTTGAGCGTCCCCACTTCTCCCAGTGTGGCGAGTCAGAGTACTGCTGAGGTATTGAACTGAAAGTTGACAATATATCGCCCCCTACCTTGAGGCAGAGGTACTTGCTGCCTCAAGACCTGCCTTTTCCACGTGGCAACAAGCATGCACACCCTGCACGCACACACCCAATACACACTGTGTGTAGCTGTGGAGGCACCGCCTGTGTCTGCCTCACTTCTCATCTGCTGCATTGTTTTGATCAGGAAACATGGAATTTCCGCGATTTTGACCATGAAAATTATCAAAATATACAGGAACCACACCAAAATCACGTAGAAAGCATAAACCAAAAGAGAAATATTAAAACTTATTTTATTTTATTACTTCCTTTTGGAACATCTCATGGTTAAGCCACCTGGTGGCAGGTGAGGCACTGCATCAATTGCCTCCCCTGAAAGCACGTCACTGCGTGTTATAATGCATAATGCTGGCAAGCGTTTTTCAGCCTGTCCAAGGCTTTAGTTGCATCTTTATAAATATGCCAGATCTGCCTTCTTAAAAAGACAAAGTAGGAAAGACTTAGTAACTTTTTTGCTGTATTTAAAAGGGGTAGTAACCAAAACCTTGTCCATAATAGCACCAGACCGTGGGAAAAAAGTAGTTATCATTGCCCTATTTTGGTGCTACATGCTAGCCACTCTCACGCAGTACACAAACCTGAACTAACACAGCCAACTTCACCAGGCGCTGCCTTTTAGAGACACACTAAAATGGTACAGATATTAAAGAACATTGTGAAAACCTCACAACTGCCCGGTGTTTTTGTGGTGGTCCAAATGCAATTGTGGTTGTCCGCTACTGTAAAAATTAATGTATGGGACACACAGAAGTTTGGCACGTTTGATACAAGTGATGCTCATGGGCACATACAAAGTAGAAATGACTCCTTTGTGTCCATAAGATTTAATGAGTCTGTAACAGGGAGGATTGTGAATTTGGAACAACATACCAACACCAACACACTAGCCATCCAACAAAGACATCCATTGTGTGTTGTTCGTGCATGTGCGTGTATCGTGAGATGTCTGTGCAAATATGTGTGACCATGTGAATTTTGTCCGTGGATGACAATTGGCTCTTGGCCATTAAAACCCAACAATTACATATTGTGGTCATGGTGTACCTCTTCTACTGCTAAGCCTCTACATACAGTTTGAACAAGATATGGCTAACCAAAGCATCTCTGCAGGGGCATGTGTATAATCGTATGCAGAGGCATACAGTTACTCCTCCAAGTTCACACATTATGAGCACACCCAATAGGTTTTGCCACATTTAAAGGGCCATGCGGCGTCCAAACTTTTCATACAACTTTATGTAAAACTTAACTTTTTTTTGTGTGTTTGAACATTATTAAGCAAAATGTTTGTTACTCCAACAGGATTGCATCTACAATCTCAAGAGTACTGTTATTTATTGCATGTGTTTAGCAAATAGTGTTAGGCATGTTTACGAAGCACAGGATTAAAGTTGATTGATCCTAATCTTGTTTGTTGTCTTACAAATGCAGCAGCGTTGTGCTGTCACTTACTTTGTAAACAGCGCTGTGGCCTTGTCCACACCTTTGACTCATTTCTTGTTCTCCAACCTAGTGGCTACCATGACAACAGAGGCAAGTGCCGTAAGCGAGGCGGACACTGAAGGCAAGCAAAAGGCCAGTAGTGCTGAACCCGAACCTGACAATAAGAAGAGTCCAGAGGCAGCCACATCTGAGCCAGAGGGCGAGCAGTCAGCTAAACAAACCCAGGTACAGGCTACCGAGCCTGGGCCTGCCAATCTAACATCTTCACCTGAAGAGGACCAGCTGAAACCTCGCACCAGAACCTCTGCTGGCAAAGGCCTGTCTCGACTCTTTTCCTCTTTTCTCAAACGTCGCTCCCAGTGTTCCGAAGGAGAGGACTTTGAGGCAGAGAAAGCAAGAGAGGAAAAGGAGGACGGAGAGGAAAAATCTGACAACACAGAAGAGGATAAAGTGAAAACTGAAAAGGAGGCTCCCATAGAGGAGGACAAATTGGACAGTAAAGAGGTCAAAGAGAGCGAAGAGAAACCACAAAAGGCGGAAAAAAAGACAGAGCCAGAAAAACTGGAGAAGAAGGGTAGTAAAAAGAAAAAGAAAGAAGCTAAGAAGAAAACAGAAGAAAGGGATGCAGAGAAGGTGAAAACCACAGAGGCTAAAACGGAAGAGGAGCAAGAGAAGAAAAAAGAAGACGAAGAAGCAAAAAAAACGCAGCAAAAGGAGAAAAAGGTAGAGAAGGCTCTGGAAAAAGAGGAACAATTGGATACAGAAGAAGAAAATAAAGCTACTGAAGCAAAAGACACAATTGGTACAGAGACTGACAAGGTAGAGAGTAAAGTGAACAAGGTTGATAAAAAGGAAGCAAAGAAAAAAGAAAAAGAAGAAAGGGTGAAGAAAAAAGAAGAGGAAAAAGCTCAGAAAAAAGCAGAAGAAGAAGAAAGGGCAAAGAAGCGAGAGGAAGAGAATAAGAAGAGAAGGGAAGAAGAAAAAGCAAAAGAGGCAGAAAAAGCAAAGAAGAAAGAGGAGGAGAAGGCAAAAAAGAAAGAGGAGGAAGAGAAAGCAAAAGAGGAGAAATTGAAAAGGAAAGAGGAGGATAAATCCAAGGAGGCCAAGAAAAAAGAAGAGGAGAAATTAAAGGAAGCCAAAAAGAAAGAGGAAGACAAATTAAAGGAGGTCAAAAAGAAAGAAGATAAATTGAAGGAGGCCAAAAAGAAAGAGGAGGAGAAACTAAACGAATCCAAAAAAAAGGCAGATGATGACCTAAAGGAGGTTAAAAAGAAAGAGGAGGAGACGGGGAAAGAGAACGACAATAAGAAGACAGAAGATAAGCAAAAACAGGACGCAGACAAAGGAAAGAAAAAAGAGACGGGGAAAAAAGAAAAAAAGGAAGAGGTGAAAGTGTCAAGTGAAAAGAAAGTAAAAGCACCCATTGCTGCCCCAGAACCAGAACTTAAAACTGAGCCAGAAACACAGCAAGCCCCTGATCAACATTCACTCAGCAGCGCAGAGATGCAGGTCAGCTTAATGTTGCATATTGTTATTTTAATTATACTGTATGTGTTTACTCTGTTGTTGGTCTCATGTTTTCAAATACTCCAACCTCATGTATTACTTTCCCCTCTTCTGTCTTTTCCAGCCAGCTCCAGAAGAACATAAGGCGGAAGCTGAAATCAAAGAAGAGCCAGAAAACGTCAAAGAAGTGAAAGAAGAGGGTGCGGAAAAGAAAACGGAAGAACCAGAAGAGCAGGTGAAAGAGGCAAAAGAAGAAGAGAAGCCTAAGGTGGAAACAAAAGAGCAGCAGCTTGCTACAGAAAAGAAGACTGAGAAGAAGGGTGATGACGCCAAAGGCTCCAAACGACAGAAAACCATTCGTTGTAAAGTCACCTTACTGGATGATACTTCGTTTGAGTGTGAGCTTGATGTAAGTGACTGCACAAGTTCCTGGATTTTGCCATTTCTGTTTTTTTTAAATCCACTTTGTCCTCTCATTTAGAAACACGCTAAAGGGCAGGAGCTTGTCACTAAAGTGTGCGACCACCTCAACTTGCTGGAGAAAGATTACTTTGGCCTTGCTCACTGGGAAACACCAGGCAACAAGGTCAGCTTTTAACTAAAGTTTCTATCTCCATTTTTTAATTGTTTGTGGTGGCTAACCTATTTTATGACAATCTACACATTTAAAAAAATATTTTAAGTTCAGCCAAGTTCGGATCTAAATGGTTCCCTCCGGGTACCCCGGCTTCCTCTCACTTCCGAAGACATGCACCTGGGGATAGGTTGATTGGCAACACTAAATTGGCCCTAGTGTGTGAATGTGAGTGTGAATGTTGTCTATCTGTGTTGGCCCTGCGATGAGGTGGCGACTTGTCCAGGGTGTACACCGCCTTCCACCTGATTGTAGCTGAGATAGGCACCAGCGACCCCAAAAGGGAATAAGCGGTAGAAAATGGATGGATGGATGACGATGGATTGCATTGACCAGAAATATACACCGAGTTTTGGTAATATAAAGTGTGTTTTCCTTCCTCCAGACATGGCTGGAACACACCAAGGAGATTCGCAAACAGGTGCCAGGTGCTATCTATGAATTTATGTTCAACATAAAGTTCTACCCTCCTGACCCAGCACAGCTCACCGAAGACCTCACCAGGTGAACGATCCTTAAATGTTTGTTTGTTTGCGTGGGACTGACTTGTGGCTATAATGTATCACTGTATTTCAAATACAGATGTCACTCTCTTAATGACACTCTCAATTGCTAATTGACTCCCTAATATGTTTCATGCGAATTTTCTCCCTTATGATTTTCTAGGTACTATCTATGTCTCCAACTGAGGAAGGACATCATGTGTGGGGTTCTTCCCTGTTCCTTTGTCACCCTATCCTTACTGGGCTCTTACACAGCGCAGTCAGAGCTTGGGGAATATGACCCTGAAGTCCATGGAGCTGACTATGTTAAAGATCTAAGCCTTGCTCCTGGACAGAGCAAAGAGTTGGAGGACAAAGTGATGGAGCTGCATCGCACTTACAGGTAAGCCTCCACAATATATTATAACGTAAGGAATCTGATTTGACTAGGGTTGTCAAAAGTATTGATACTAAGTTGATATCAACACGCAACAAATACATCCTTACCAGCTTTTTTTAGTATCGTTAGTACTCAATACTGTACAACTCCCTGGAGAGGGAATGTTCCCTAACTGCGCAATAAGTCTGCTTTAGCACAGCGAGCGACATTGATGAACAGTGCTCCCCGCAAATAGTTTTTTTTTAATCCACAGGGATTTCCTCTTTTTTCCACGCTGGGCTTTTGGCTTTTTAGGACTTGTGTTGAGTTAGCAAACTAGGAAAAACTTGTCAATCAGGGAAAAACACAAAAAAAGCAGACATGCTTAGGCGTTAAAGGGGAACATTATCACAATTTCAAAAGGGTTAAAAACAATAAAAATCAGTTCCCAGTGGCCTGTTGTATTTTTTGAATTTTTTATTTTAATTTTACCGGTCCCGGAATATCCCTAAAAAAAGCCTTAAAATGCCTTTTTTTCGCTCTCTGCCAAGACACTGTTCATTTTCCTGTGACGTCATACAGTGCTGCCAATACAACCAAACAATGGCGAATACCACAGCAAGATATAGCGACATTAGCTCGGATTCAGACTCGGATTTCAGTGGTTTAAGCGATTCAACAGATTATGCATGTATTGAAACAGATGGTTGGAGTATGAAAGTATTGAAGAAGAAACTTAAACTATTGAGCGAATATCTATTGACGCTATTCATAGCCATAGCATGGCCGAATAGCTGAGTTAGCATCGTCGGTAAAATGTGCGGACCGAACGATCAGGACTTTGGCCTCTTGTGACACTGGAGCAACTTAAATCCGTCGATTGGTAAGTGTTTTTTTCGCATTAAATGTGGGTGGAAGGAAACGTAATATAGTTGTAAATGCATCTGCAGGTTATCCATACATCTTTGTGCCATGTCTGCTTTAGCACCGCCGGTAAATAGCATGTTAGCATTGATTAGCATAGCATGTTAGCATCAATTAGCTGGCAGTAAAAATCAACAAAACTCACCTTTGTGATTTCGTTGACTTTATAGTTGCAAATGCATCTGCAGGTTATCCATACATGTCTGTGCCATGTCTGCTTTAGCACCGCCGCTAAATAGCACGTTAGCATCGATTAGCGTAGCATGTTAGCACCGATTAGCTGGCAGTCACGCCGCGACCAAATATGTCTGATTAGCACATAAGTCAACAACATCAACAAAACTCACCTTTGTGATTTAGTTGACTTTATCGTTGCAAATGCATCTGCAGGTTATCCATACATCTCTGTGCCATGTCTGTCATCGCCTGTAAAATGTGGAGACACTTTGGTACATTCAATAGGGGTCTGGCAGCAGACACTTTCGCATCTTCGGGCCAGTGGTGCAACTTGAATCCCTCCCTGTTAGTGTTGTTACACCCTCCGACAACACACCGACGAGGCATGATGTCTCTAAGGTTCCAAAAAATAGTCGAAAAAAACAGAGCTGAGACCCCGTGTTTGCAATGTGTTGAAAATGAAAATGGCGGCTGTATTACCTTGGTGACGTCACGTTCTGACGTCATCGGAAAAAGACTGATAAACAGAAAGGCGTTTAATTCGCCAAAATTCACCCATTTAGAGTTCGGAAATCGGTTAAAAAAATATATGGTCTTTTTTCTGCAACATCAAGGTATATATTGCCGCTTACATAGGTCTTGTGATAATGTTCCCCTTTAAGACATGACTAAAAAGAGAGAACCTGAGTGGAAGGCTTTGCCTCTGCTACTGTGAGCCCTGAGTTTTGTTTGGAAGTCATATAAGATAAATGACTGAAGAGTGTACACAAAACCACGAGTTGCACATGGAGGCATGATTGGTTTGATCTATCCATTTACCACCGCTTTTCCCTTTCGGGGTAACGGGGGTTGCTGGAGCCTATTTCAGCTGCATTCTGGCGGTAGGCGGAGTACAAAGTTCTTAAATGGATTCGCCAGAGAAATACGTAGTAGAAGAGATCTATGTTGCTACTTTATCGATGTACGCATTAAGAGTGAAACGAGAAAAGGAAGTGACAGAGTGCAGTGTGTCGTTATTATTCGCTAATCAAATTTAGGCAGTCATGACAAACGATGAATTTGCCGCCTAAGTGAGAACGGAGATCCGCTAGTACAAGCCCAGGGAGTGTGTGCAAAGTGCGTTAACAACCTCCACAAAGTTGCTATCCAACTTTTATCACTTCCATAAGTGCTAAGAAGACAGCTTAAAAATACTCTTCCGTCGTTTGGCAGCGATTTGCCTTCTTGGTGAAATTTGTAACCCATTGGTGTTCAGAATGTTGCCCGGAGGCCATTTGCTGAATGCAGCGTTTTCTTATGAACCTGTGTCACATTCTAGAAATAAAATGAACAGACCACAATAAATATTGAGCGAAAAGGCTTAATGTGATTAAAAAATATAAAACAAAGTTTTGTCTTTTAACTATATATTTTTCTAGACTTTTTATTACAAATTATTTGATGCAGTCATGCCACCACTATATTGAAAGAATATCCAGAACAATATTGGTTGTTTTATGTACTGAAGTCTTCACGCCACTTCTGTACTTTTTCAAAAGTAAAATAGTTCACTATTGTTATTTATGGCCACATTTATAATCATAGTATTGTTTGTTTTGTTTGGTTTGTACTGGGAGGTTATAGATCAATGCTGTTTTTTTTTTAATGTGTAGTTAAATCTGGTAATACAATCTATTTTTTTTCTAAAATATTTTAAGGCAGTGATCTTAAATATTTCAGTTTGAAGCAGTTTTTAATAAATTATTTTTTTATATTTCTGTTGACGTATTGATGAAGAAAAAAAAACATGGAAATTCACAAGTATTTACTACTGAAATTTTGGTATTGTGACAAGCTGATTTTTTTTTTTTTATAATGGCGTTTTATTCACCTCTTTGTATCAAAGGTCAATGAGTCCAGCCCAAGCTGACCTGTTATTTCTGGAAAATGCCAAGAAGCTAGCTATGTATGGTGTGGACCTGCACCAAGCCAAGGTAAAATGTGTTACGCTTCCTCCCACTTCCAAAGACATGCACCTGGGGATAGGTTGATTGGCAACACTAAATTGGCCCTAGTGTGTGAATGTTGTCTGTCTATCTGTGTTGGCCCTGCGATGAGGTGGCGACTTGTCCAGGGTGTACTTTGCCTTCCGCCCGATTGTAGCTGAGATAGGCACCAGCGCCCCCCGCAACCCCGAAAGGGAATAAGCGGTAGAAAATGGATGGATGGGATAATGACCTTGTCTATAAACCTTTGATGGTTAAATTAAGTTCATGGAAATTGTACACCAAAGTTAATGTTTGAATATGAACATGCTTACATTAATTTTGTAAATGCATTCCATTAAGTTGTGACATCTTTATCAATCATATTCATATTTTAATTGCAAAATCAATGTTGGCTACTGCTGAGGAAGTGGGGAATAAGTACTCCATAACCTCATAGTGTGAGAAAGTCTGCCCCCCACTGGATTTGTGTTGTAAAGAACGATTAAAGCTGTTATAGCTCGGTTGGTAGAGTGGCCGTGCCAGCAACTTGAGGGTTGCAGGTTCGATTCCCGCTTCTGCCATCCTAGTCACTGCCGTTGTGTCCTTGGGCAAGACACTTTACCCACCTGCTCCTAGTGCCACCCACACTGGTTTGAATGTAACTTAGATATTGGCTTTCACTATGTAAAGCGCTTTGAGTCACTTGAGAAAAAGCGCTATATAAATATAATTCACTTCACTTCACTTCACTTAAAACGCTCTAATGTTTGTGCTTCCAGGATCTTGATGGTGTGGATATTACGCTGGGGGTTTGCTCTAGTGGTCTGATGGTTTACAAGGACAAGCTCAGAATCAACCGTTTTCCTTGGCCAAAAGTTCTCAAAATCTCTTACAAACGTAGCAGCTTCTTTATCAAGATCAGGCCATCTGAGGTAAATAACAATATAACGTTTGTCCTTCTATGAATAAAACAATTAGAAATGCTTAAACTGTGGTTACAAATTAATTTATTTCCAAAGTTTTAAAGTAATTATTAATTTTAACACACCCTAAAAGTTAGCATAAATCATGACTGATGTGTGATGGATTGTAAAGGTGGGGAAATGATAGATTTTTAGATCCATCGCAATTTGGACATGATCGATTATAAAATCGATTAGTAAATGTCAATAATTGATCATTCATTTATTAATAGTAAATATTGTTAGGCAGACAGTTTTAAAATACGGCTGACTGCAGCGAGCCACCTCACTGAGAGATCCGACCAGCTCTTTTATTACAGGGCACTTATGTCCCTGTTTTGCACACATTTAATATAACATAGTAAATGTGATGGAAATCAATTTAACTGTTTTTTTATTACAAATGCACAGTTTTTAATAGTTGCAAGTGATAAACGCTAATTTAGTGAAACAAAATAATGTAAAACTACTTCAATATACTTAAATTAAAGATGCATCAATAATCGATTTTTAATCGAATCGTAGCTCCTTAATCGTAATCTGAATCGAATTGTGAGGTGCCCAAATATACCCACCTCTAATGGATAGTGTAGCATAGCATTAAAAAGACCCAAACATCCCCGGTAGTTTAATTTTAGGGCACAAGTGTTGACATTGTTGCATAGTAAGCACATAGTGATGAGAGAAAATAATTATATTTTCCAAAATTACAACGTGCACCAAAATGTTATGGGTCTTTTGATATGTGGAACATATCCACAAATATTCTTAGAAGTGAGCAGTGCAGCTTTTCGGATTCTGCTTATTATACAAACCAATGCTATGGGGAAAAACAATGCTACTTGCCTTAGCACCTTTGTGAAGGTCATTATTTAGTATTAGCTACTTTAAATTATTGTGTTAAATCAGAGCTAGTTTAGATTTTGAATCTTCTGACACGGAGGCTGTTTTCTTTTCTTGCTTTTCACATGGCTTAGAAATATTAGTAATCCTATTCATTGTTTTTTAAGTAATTAAATTGTTTGACTGGACAGGATTTAGAATTTACTAATGCGACCTTGCTTCAGGGTAAATGTCATGCTTCAGGCTGTGTGGCCGACTAATGTAATCAACCCAATGTCACTATCTCTGACTCTTTTGTAACATTTTTTTCCTTTTGGCCCTCAGCAAGAGCAGTATGAAAGCACAATTGGCTTCAAACTGCCAAATTACAAAGCCTCAAAGAAGTTGTGGAAGGTCTGTGTTGAACATCACACCTTCTTTAGGTAAGAATAGTTTGATCTTGCCCAATTTAAATGTCATTTCCCTCCTTGGTGACACGTCTGTTCTCTGTCCTCTGCATAATTGGCTAACTGCTGCCTAATCCGTGAAATTGGCTCCACGTCTATTTGACCAGCAACAGTGCACTCGACCTTACCAGAGAATGAACCCTCCAAGGGTCACTGTTGTTGCATGCCAAGTTACACAACATTGCCAAATATGGAATATAAAACAATTTACTACACTTTAATTCAGCATTTTCTATGTGGCTTCTCATGTGAATTAAAGAGACTGGCTGATGAAACTCAAATAAATATTTTATTCCTTAGGGTTTCAACAATAGAGGCTCCCTCATCACGTCGCTTCCTTGTACTGGGCTCCAAGTTCAGGTACAGCGGGCGCACTCAAGCCCAGACCCGGCAAGCCAGCTCCATGATTGACCGCCCTGCTCCTCGCTTCACACGTTCAGCAAGCAAACGCCTCTCCCGCAATCTTGATGGAGGTATGCACTATATGTCTATTGTTGCATTCCATAAACATCTTATAATAAAAAATACTCAGAGAGACACTCTTCTTTTGGTCCAACAGCTGGAGATCTAACTCTCCAGACCCTGACAGCATCAACTAGGTCTAAGGTTGATGACTGGTCGTTGATATTTAATTCTGACAATCCCCACCCTTTCCTAAAACTTCCAGGTACCTGGAACTGTGTGGAGCTTCGCTTGTGCTTTTTGCCCATTTGTTGATTCAATAATGGCTACATGGCTTCCACCCTTAGCTCATTTGCCACATTTAACACTCTCACTAGAGAGACCCTTCACCTCAGGCATTAATGTTTAACTTGTCAGTGCAATGACCAACTCAGCTTTCCCTGGCGTGATCTCAGGGTGTCTTTGTTCACAACCCTAATTACCAATGCATATTCAACCTTGATGCTTTAGTTTCTTGTTTGGACTTGCTCAAATGCTGCAGCTTAATAGTTGGTATATAATTTCTTCTGTTTTTGCTTGAGGCTCATCATCTTAATCTGGCTACTCACTTTGTAACCATCTCTGCCTGATTGTGTGTTATTGAAACAACAGATTATGATGACAGCATTGGTTACCCATTTTGGATGTAGCACCTGGGCTACATAGCTGTATCAGAAACCCATATCATTTACCTAACTAACTTCCCCTTACTGGACTCACAAAGCCTTTCATTTGCGTTGAAGCACTAAGTGTTGTTCCTCCATGGTCATCATTACATTTTGCCATCACATCGTCATCTCTTAACAGCCACAGGTGAGCCTGAGCAGGCATATATTCAGTCCTGGAACACTCAGAAAGGTGGTCTGCCATGGTGGGAGCTTTCAACTGATGCACAACTGAAGACTAGAACGAAAGATGAGTGGTCTGTCCTGCTGAAACGACATCCTCCTTTTCCATTTTCCCCATCTGTTGATTTTGTTAAACCAGGTATGGAAGCTTGTCAGCTTCATGATTAATTTTTTTGTTAATTTTCTTCAGACATTTATTCCACATTTTGGGTTTTTATGTAATTCTGTTTATTTAGTCTACGCTCTTTTTCTTCTCACCTTGTCAGTTAAGCCTAGCTTGGCAAAGGCCAGCACTATTGACAGGTTATTGCAACCAACACGGAAAACGCACCAAGATTGGTTCAGCTCTTTTGACCGAATCCCCAGCCTGTCATTTTATGAGCATTTTGAGAAACTTCATCGTGAGTCACTGTGTGCCAATACAATTTTTGAACAGACAATGCATGTGACATAACGAGCACTATTGTCACATACCAGCCTTTTTAATGATTCATAGTCGTTACCTGTTCCCCTCCCTGCAGCCCACATCCAGGTGAAGGATGAACAGACTGAGAGTTTTACAGAACAAGAACTGACAGATGAGGAGCTCAAAGAGAGGCTACAGTCGATGGTGATGATGGTGGACAAACTAGAAGAGATGGAACATTTGGAAAGGAGGCTGAGGAAAGTGAAGGACTTGGAAGAGAGGCTCCAGGAAGTTGATGAAATGGCAGATAGGATCCAGGAAGTCATAGAACAGGAATTAGGAGAAGAAGAAGTTGCTAAGCTTAAAGAGGAAGAACTACAAAAAGAAAGTGAAACTATAACTCGGACTGTGTTAAAAAATTCTCTGATGATGGTACGGAAAAGTAAAGATGGAGAAGAGGTGGATGAATTAGAGGAGCAAATAAAAGAAGTGTTTTTAAAAGGACTGTCACCTGAGGTAGATGAGGCAAGGATTGAGAGTAAAAACAAGGCAAAGGATGCCAGTTTGTTTGATGAAAATTTGAGACAAAAGCTACGTCAGATCGAATGTGAATGGCAAAATGAGGTGGAGAAAAAGATTAGTTCGCCACAACTAATTTCCTCTTCTGAGGTAGCTTATCACATGGTGGAAAGGACTAAGAAGAGAGTTGCGTTTGTAGACCAGAGAATGCAGCAGCAGCCTGATACTGTGAAAGCAGCACAGACAGAGCTAATATCAGAAGATATTTTAGATGAGATTAGACTGAAGACAATAATAAAGGAGGAGAAAGCTAAGATTGTTACAGAGAGGCTTGAATTTGAAGATAGATCTCAACTAGTAGAAGAAAGGGATATCTGGGTCATGCTTTTTGACCGTCCACCATACACAGCTATTGTCAAACCACAAGGTACAGTATGTCAATTTGAACTAAGAAACTTAAATCTGTCTTTAGTGCTAATTTGTTTAAGTACAAGTTTTGACTTTGGAGCTATAATTGATATCCAATTCTGTTCAAACTAATTTATTGTTGGTTTAATTTGTTGAATATCTTCCTTTTGAGTCTTTGGAGCAACTTTTCTCTCCTATTTTTCTTTACTTTGATCAGTCGCATCAGTGGAACATGTTGATTTGGATGAGGAGTTTTTCACTTCAAAAGCAAAGGTTACAACATATGAGAATGAGAGGTTATTTACACTGGAAGAGCCATCCATAGCAGAAGAAAATATCCCACAACCAAAGATCAACGCGGAAAGAGATGACTGGTTTGTGTTGCTAAATGTGGCTCCAAGATATGTCCAACCAGGTAGTGCTGAATCTTTGTGTCCTGATTTCCAGAACACTCGCTTGTCTGTAGTTGTATATGCTCATCCATTTTCTACTCATGTCAGTTACCTTCACGAAACAAGTCCCAGAGGAGGCAGAAAGTTTGGTCTCTGTGGTTGAAAAGTTCAATGAGATTAGGGGGGTGCTGCTTGAAGAAAGACAGATGAGGGAAGAAGCACCAAGACATCTTCCAGAAATACAACAGCAGCTGGTAAAAGAGCGAGACGATGACTGGTTTGTGTTGTTGGATGTTGTTCCCAAAGAAACAACTTATGTACAATCAGGTATTGCTTAAATGTCATCCGTTTTACCAAAGCAAGCAGTCACATAGAGCTTTGCTGGCTTTCTTGGCCCCTTTGAAACCTGTGGTGCCTGAGGATTTGTATCTTTTTGTAGTGGCTTTTGAGGTCCCTGCTAAAGACGACGTCTCTCTGGCTGAAGTAGAAGCAGTAGAAATGAGAGACAAACCTGCAGAAGTTGGAGTAGTGGAAGAAACGGAACTTAAAGATGATCTGAACCTAAGAGAAGTCACAATGCTGTCCCGGGGTATAAGAGAATGTGAGCATGACTGGTTTTCACTACTGGATGTTCCCACAAGAGAAACATTGTTTGTGTCACCAGGTATTGCTGACTTTGCCCACATGCTAATTTCTTATACCATAAAACCTTCAGTGGTAAAAAACATTTTTACATGCTTATTTTTTCAAGTGACCATGGCTGTGCATCATGACCCCCAAAAAAGCATGTCTAGTCTGATTGAAGAACAAGTAGATGTTGAAGTAGAAAAAATAATGCTGCAGCGAGTTGAGGCTCCTACGAAAATATATCCAGAGCAGAAAACAGTTCAACCAGTCATGACTAAAGTTGACGATTGGTTTCTACTTCTGGATATTATTACCAGGGAAATATCCTTTGTCCCAACAGGTACCTACTTCACTGCTTCCATTTTATGTGCTTTTTTCATACTTCAGCAAACCAAACAATTTTTTCATTCTAAAACAGTAATGCCAATGCCAGCTAAGAGCTATCCAGTTGTTGGACCGGTGATTGAAATAAAATATATTGAGGAGGAACTTCCACAGATTCACCAGACAAAACAGCAGTCATCCCAATCACAACCAGAGATAGATGATGACTGGTTTGTTGTGTTTGATGCTTTTCGGGATGTGGCAGCCAGAATACCTTCAGGTATAAAGTTAGTGGTTTGCGCTTACAATATTCTGGCAATATACGTTCCTCTCACTTTGACTTTGTTTGCTTGTGCCAGTCACTCCTGTTGAAATCACTCTGGCAATGAGGAAGACATTTAAGACTGAGGTGTTAACCACTGAAAGTAGAACTTGGGAGAAGATGATAATTGGTGGCGAGAGCAGGCGTGATGAGACGTGTCTATCTGAAATGACAATGACCGCAGTTGTTCAAGCATCAAGAAGGGAAGGTGATGATTGGTTTCACTTGTTCGATATCATCCCAGAAAAGATCACTGCTGTACCATCAGGTATCCTTCATGCACTTTGGAATTTAAATTCCAAACAAGTAATGCATTCACAAATGTTAATGATAATGACAGCATTATGTATTAATACAAGGTTAATTTATAATTAGCAAATGCAGCAGGAATACTAATTTATTTTTGTGTTAGTTTCTTTGGTCAAGCGTATTGTGGATGTGGTGAAAGTCAAAGGACCAACGTCGAGATTCAACAAAGAAGATGTGAGGCGATCTGTAACGTTTTTCGAGATTAAACCATCACAGTCAAGAGAGGTTGATGATGACTGGTTTCTACTCCTAAATACTGCAGTCAAATCACCTGGTATTCTGTTAATTTTGTATTACATTACATCAGTACAAAAATCAAATGTTCAGGTTTCAGTGTGGTTATGAGAGCTCACATATCATTTGTATTCTACTTTAGTTCCCGAACCTGTCCAAATGTTTCCTGATGTAACACCATCAAAAGGGTTTTCAGTTTTAGAGAAGAGGTCACTGCAGAGAATTACTTTTGTGGAGGATATGTCGATGCAGGCGATGTCGTCACAGCAGCAGCCATGTCTAACAGAGAGAAAGGTGGATGATGATTGGTTTAATCTGCTGGATGTGGCTCCGAAAAAATCAGGTATTTTTAAGTGGACAGTCCAACTATGTATGCAACGAGTTTATTGTATGACAAACTACCTCCAAACCTTTTATGGAGGTTAGGGTTGCTGAATTATCTGTGTTTTAATGTTTTTCATGATATTGCAAGAAATCAAATTAGTTGCTGTCTCTGAACACATCCGATCTCCGGCAGAAATTCAAAGAACCACCAAGGTCAAAACGAGGATTTCTAGTTTTGTGACAAGACCTCAGTTTGAGAAACAGATCCTGGAAGAAAGACCTCGCCTTAAATATACTCGTGATGATGATTGGTTTATTCTACTCGACGATGACCGCAGAAAGTCAGGTATTTTGCCTGATTGGTTTGACTTTTTATAAACACACTTCTTGCACAAGTTTTCACTTTCTTTGGCACTTATTAACATCGCTTCAAGATGGATGCCGGTCAACCATTATGCACATATGTGTGACTGCACTTTGTTTTGCAGATTGAAGAAATGTTGCTTCATAATCTCAATACTCACTGCTTCAGTCGTGTTGAGCTTTGTAGCTTCTTGCTTCCTAACGTAATTACCTGAATTTAACCGCATCTTGTCCTTCTTTCAATTTGCTGGTTATGTACTTTTGGTCTACTTGAAGATGTCGGATCCAAGGTGAATTATATTCTTGCAGTGTGTGGTCTCCTCATGAAAGCTTGTGACTTTTAGTATGATTTCTGGCATGTTGTAAGTCGTGTGTTGTACTTATTTGATGATGGCTGTCTCAGTATTTCAATACTGTTTTTTTACAACCAATCCCCTTTCTAATTTGTCTATTGTTTAGTGGTGATCACACAGAGGAGCACCCGTCCTGTCAGCGCGCCAGTCTTCTCCCAAGCTGCTCTGGCAGAGGCCGGAATCCCCATGGCACCATTGGAACAGCCTCAGACCTCTACTCCCATCAGGACAGCCATCAAAGAGGAACGAACACTTGAGATCACCTTAGAAGCCATTGAGCCATCAAAAAACGAGGACAAGGTATTTATTTTAAGTTTACGTTTTACTGTTTAATTGTACTAAAAAGTATCAATTCGGGTATGAGCCTATTTGAAAATCTGGGGCCTTGTTACATTGTTCCTAAGATGTCTTCTAAATATTGATCGCTTTGGTATATATTTTTTGGGCGATAATCACGACCAATAGATACATTGTAAGTATTTTTGTTAGTAAAGATGCAAAACAACCCAGCGCATATTGTTCTATGAGCTGTGTCTCTTGCTGCTGTAGTCAGCAGTGTGGAGGGACCAGAGATCTGTAGACTCCTCAATGATCCCCTCCATCAATGGGGACATTCAGGTTAGTGCCACCAGCCTCAGAGACACATATCCATAAAAAACAAGAAGCAGAGGATATGCTAACATGTCTCCCTCTCTCATCCTAGTCTGATGTGACGAGCACGGAACTGGTGCAATTGCGAAAGGTCAGATTTTTAGCCTTGTGTGTCCTTCGCAGTCATTTCTACATTTCTAATGTCCCTGAGTTATGCCCAAGATTAATTCCATCCTTTTCTCATTTGCCTGCATAAACAATAACTAGGCCATAAAGGGTTCAAGGAGTATACATTTACCAAATATCATTATTTGCTTGCCTTATGGACTAAGTATAACTGTAGTGTTCTGTGGCTTCAACAGTCATTAGCCGTTAATTAAACATGTATGTATTCATTGCATGCACTTATTACCCTGGAATGTCTTGCATGATTATTTGTACTATTAACTTTACTGACGTAGATCATCATAACTAGTGTATTATCACCACTAGTGTCACTTCTCAAGTCCTTGTTTCTTAATTTAACTTCAGACTAGAATACTGAAACTGGTTAGGCTTTAATTTTTAGTCCCACCTGTTTGCATGTACTGTATATAGGTTTGCAGCTCATCTTTTCAATTCACACATGATTACATTTTAGAGTGTGCATGTCTGAGGTGCAGCAGGTAGCTGCCAACACGCACAGAAACTGACACCCTGATCCAACCCCTTTTTTCTGTTCATTTTTCACAGAAAAGAGCTAAGAAAATTGAGGGAGATTCAATTTATATCAGACATAGCCTTTTAATGTTGGAGGTTTGTATCCCTGCTCGAGATGTCAGTCTCTTGCTGTGTTTTCTTGCACTTTGATGCACTGGCTGCTGTTTCATATCACGCTTGCACGATGATTTAAAACTTGCATAAGGTTACCTAACAAATGTGTTTATGGCAACTCTAATCCACATGTTTCAGGAGAGTGCTGTTGAAATGTAGACCAATACTAATTTGGCGATTGTTCTTGATACTTACATTGACTGTCCTTTAGAAGTCATATACAAGTAATCATCTGAAAAACACCTAACAAGCTGAATATCATTCTATAATCTTTCTGGATCATCAGTATTCTCCTGCTTTACTTAACTGCTTCTCGCATCCTTTTACCATCTAATGTTCATATTTGCAATAATTACAACGCACTGAAAGCATTTTGGAAAATAAAACTAAGCAGCTGGAAGTCTAAATTGTTGAATATTTGTGTTGCTGTGTGTGTGAAAATGATGTATTTGGCGACACTTACCATTAAGTTGCGCCACAGTCAATAGGAACACTAAATTACTAAAGCTTTGACTACATGCGTGGAATGTATGGTAATGTGTAATCACACACACAAAATCATTGAGATCAACTTGGTGCTAAATGTTTAGTTTTATTTGTGCTTTATTAATTTATGTTCAATCCAAACAGGTTTGTTTTTGTCCAGGCTTCATCTTCATTTAATTCTATTATAACTTCAGTTTTTTTACCCGCTTGCTTGCTGATTTGCCAGCCTCATGCTGTGCTCGAAATCTGTGATTTAATGCTTATACCCTTCATACCACAATCAAGTCTGTTTGACAAATCATGGCTGTTGAATATCATCAATCAAACAAGCCTGAGAACTTTGGTGTTTTTCAAATGTGTCTCTGATGATTTATCATTGTTAGGGACGGCGTGGCGCAGTGGGAGAGTGGCCGTGCGCAACCCGAGGGGCCCTGGTTCAAATCCCACCTAGTACCAACTTCGTCACGTCCGTTGTGTCCTGAGCAAGACACTTCACCCTTGCTCCTGATGGGTGCTGGTTGGCGCCTTGCATGGCAGCTCCCTCCATCAGTGTGTGAATGTGTGTGTGAATGGGTAAATGTGGAAGCAGTGTCAAAGCGCTTTGAGTACCTTGAAGGTAGAAAAGCGCTATACAAGTACAACCCATTTATCATTTATTTATTTACATGATCTACAACACTTAAAATGTGGCCCATCTCATGTGTGACCAAAAATCACAAAATCTGCTGTTGCTTATTTAATCATTTTAAGGCACAAGTTTACTCAAACAATAGCCACCAATATTAATTGTTTTCCCCTTTCTCTCTCCTTTTCTTTCATTTCGCCCAACTTTGAAAATTCTAAATTCCTCCACTTTCACAATTTCTCCCCTCCACACTTTGTCCACACCTGCCTCTCTCTCCATTACCTTTTGATTACGGTATATTCACACCATCACCCTACTGCTCGTCCTCCCTCTCTCCGCTTCATGTTCCGATTGTAGGAGTTTGATAAGCCTCAGGAGGACCTGCTCAGGCATCACGCCAGTGTCAGCGAGCTGAAAAGGAACTTCATGGAAGCTTTGCCAGAATCCAGGCCCAGTGAATGGGACAAGCGTTTGTCAACACACTCTCCATTACGCTCGCTGGGTGTGAATGGTCAGCCCAGTGCAGATGGGGTAAGTCTGAAACAGCAAACATATCTGTATGCATTTAAGATATGGGAATTAAATATAGATTAGAAGAATACCCTCAACTTCATGTGTATATGCATGTGTCATATCAGATTGTTCATAGTTTGTCAACTCTGAAGGTTGTATGTGTTTGCAAAAAGCATCCCTGGCTTGTGTGCACTTTTATTTATGTTAAATTTTGAGGATCTTTAGTTTTTATTACATAAATTATTGCTCCACAAGATCCTTCCACTAAAATTGCATTTTGGCCAAGCACTGACCAGTTGCTTCTTTTATTGGTTGACTGTTTGATGGTATATGTGTTCGCATGTTCAGACCTATTCATGGCAATGGTATGTGATATGCAGCACAAGCATGTGTATGAAGAATGGAATGGGATTGGTTGACTTGGCCCTGCACTTCCGTATTTTCAATTAAGTCTGATGTGGACTAGGCATCTGTGAGACATGCTATCCACTAATGTGCTTCATATCATGACATGCATCAGATGCTGACGTGTCCATTGCTTGACATTAGATGTGGTGCATGGCATCGGGAATGAACCCCTAACTGCAAGATTTGCACATTCTGGAAAAGAGCAGACATGACCTTTCCCTTGCTTCTCTAGCCTTCCTTCATCAAACTTGTTGTTGCTCGAATGTGTTATGCATTGCGCTCTTTCTTCCCACTTTCCACTGTGTTCTCAATTTACTGCTGCTTTCCCCAAACCTCAAATTGTTTGTGTCCGAAGAGACAAGGTGTGACTTACAGATCTATTAGTTTTTATAACCTCTCTAGGCAGCAAAATAATCAATCATTGTGAGCAATTTTTTATCGTGCATTGTATCTTCAATTGGACATCTTTTAATGGAGCTCCCTCTGTGTTCTGTTTATACAACCAAATCACATTTTCCCAACACATCTGTATTGCACTAAAAGATCAACATCTGCAGAGAGGAGGAGAATTAGAACAAACAGCCAGATTAAAATGCAATGGGTCATTATGTAACACTAGTTAAATACATTTAATGTAACAAATTACTAATTTTGCAGAAAAGCAATAGATAATATGAAATAATTTTCCTGCATAAGATGCTATTATAGTTAGCATGCCTTTTTCTCTTTTCCGTGTTTAGTCAAGTGCTCTGATGGAGTACATGTTAAAATGCAGTATATTTAGGCTTGAAATAACAGTACCTGCAATCTGAATCACTCAAACAATTTTGTCAATGGTGATGCCATCCAAATTTTAATTTACAAATATCTAATAACATTTTTCCAAGGTTAATTGCCATCAAAATTCCTCCCTCTCATCTCTCTCCCCTGCTCCCCAAACCCCGCCCCCTTCAGTTTGTCACCCGCCTCCCACGCGGCCCCCTGCTAGACTTCTACTCCAAACGCAGCTGAAGGGCCTTCTGGACCCTGTGGAAGTCCCACACTGGTGTGAGTGTGACCTGCGGAGACAGCACCCAATCACCTTGCCATCAGTCTCTCGCTTTCTCTCCTCTCCGACATCACTGTAGCTTTCTTCATCTTTTTTTCATCCTCCGCTCCACTTGAGAAGCCACCATTTTTTCCCCTTCCGTCTCTGGAACAGGACAGTCCCCTTTTCCATTTCTGGCACCATACCATTTCCCAAACAGACTCATTCTCAAGACTAATTAGCACTGGAATACAATCCAATCTTCTTCCTTCCACATTTTCTCTGATTTCTATTGGACTCATTATTTATATGTTACATAATATCACATTTTAACAGGTCTTCTATTCTCTGTCTACATCACGTTTACATACTTTTTTACTAAATTTGTATTGTCGAGTGTTTTTAAGATATTTGGATAAGCTGATCAGTAAGGGAACTAGCATATTTACCGTAATTTGTGATCTTGATACAACATTCTACAAGGCTGTTAATTTTGGTGCCAAAATATTTGTCACAGTGCATAACCTCTGTGATTACAATTCTTGAGGCAGCTTAATTGTAATATTTGTCCTTTAGCAAGTACAGTACAAACAAGGCCTTATATAACTACTGCACGCATCCTGTTGCATGAACAAAGAATAAAGGTATTCCATATACACTTCACTGGTTGTGTATTCATGCATTTTGTATTTTGTTATGCAGGTATGCAATTTATCATTTGTATTTGTTTTATTATACTGATACAGTGGAACTTCCAAAGTTGAACAAAATCCATGTTGTGGCGTTTTGACATCCAAGTTATCCCAACTAACCTCTGAATTGTACCAGCTTAACATGCATGGTTTAAGTACAATTCAAACATGCTTACTACAATTAATGATATGAAAATATAATATCACGGTTATTACAGCCAAATGTATCGCGGTATTTAGGATATAACAATATGAAAATATAATATCACGGTTATTGCAGCCAAATTTATCACGGTTATCGCGGTATTGTTGAATGTGCTCAAAAGGAAAAAATACACAAACTGAAATCTTTTGACCAAGTTATTTATTTAATAACTAAAATAGTCACACTGTTATAAAAGCCACTATTTTTCATGTTTTGTGTTTCTAATGTCTCACTGATAGTGTTTGTCTTAGTATTTTATCTGTTTTAGTGGCTGAGCTTTTATTATTTTAAATATTTTTTTGTACTGCAACACTTTTAAGATTTACTTAAATAAAAAAGTGTGTAATAAATTAAATCTATTAGTATTATTAATTATTTCTTGTAGGCGTTGTTGCGTTCTACTCTTTTTAGCGGTCTTTGAATACACCGTGACAAACACTTCTTGTCTCATATTTCCCTGAGTATAGAATGATTACTCTGTTCTAAGAGAACACAGCTTGTAGGTTCAATGTGCACAATTGAATATATTAGTTGCTCAGTCAGTAATGTGTTCATATAAGTTGAGATTTGGGTATGTCGTTTCTTAATGGGGAAATACGTTAGTGTCTTTTGTTTTCATGTTAGCATGTAAACTAGCTAGCTGGGGCCAGTCAGTTCATGAGTTTAACAATGTACAGTTATAAATCACGTTATTGTTTATAATTTTAAATTAAAACGATAATACTAGCTGTCAGAAGTCTTACCATGGTTATCATTATTACCGTTTATCGTCATGTTCCCACTTGCAATAAAAGTAAAGGGAAAGTGAACCACTGTAAAGTAAACTACTTATTACATTGACAGTCCCGTAATGGACGATATTGTACACACACCATACAGTATTGTACTGGGAAGCACACTGATGATTATGCCTCAAGCTACAATGTACAGTATGTGCGTGTTAATCTTAAATTGTTAATGCAGTTTTATAAATTTATATTAGCTTGTATTGTATTGAACAGCCAGACCCTTACCAATGATGGGTCCGGCTAACAAAACTCAAAAGTTTTAATTTTATATCTGAGATATTTTGTCCGAGATGTTGGCTGATCTCCAAATGGTGTGACTTCTGGAGGTTCCATAGTGTATGTCTATCATGTTGGATAAAGAAAAAGTAGTCAAATTTTAATGTTACATTTGTTTTCTCCATAACTAACACTGGAATGCAATAGCTTTATCAAAGTACAAATTAAGCAATCTGATGATTTACCCTTTTGTGTTGTTAGTACAGAATGTGTGAGGAATATAACTAGAAAAGAGGATGCTATGTCAACCATAATATCTCGCTAAAGCTGTGTGTGTTGGTTTTGCATCTGTTTTGATTCTTTGAGGTGAATGAACGTGACAACACTATGATAAACTTGCCAAACATTCATGTTTTGTTTAGCCAAAAACCTTATAACAGGATGATGTGCATTCTGCGGTGGATTTATCATGCTACCAACTTGAATGTATTGGCCTTTTCTTTTTTTTTAGAGTGTGAGCATTAGTCCAATGTGCAGTGGTTCAGAGGCAAAGGCTGCACATGAGGAAACCTTCATCACTTTGGACTTTTCCAACAAGTCCAGTCCTGCTGTGGGCCTCTGTCGATGTGCTGACGCCCCATGTGTTCCAGTAGAGAAGTCATGTGATCAGGAAGAGCTTTTAGTTATGAGGCCCTCCTTTGCTCCCATAGTAAATGTGGCACAGCCGCCTCCCTCCCTCAACCTCTCAACTAAAGGTTTTCATGAAAACCAGAGGAAAATAGTTTCTGGACTTCCAGAGTGCTCTGGGAACATAGTTGGAACTTCTGCTCCATATTTCAGAAATGGTGCGCCACGGGCCGTACATAGCTTCCAGGTAGCCTTCCTCAAGTTGATTCTGTCTCTGCTTGAGCTTTGTTCTATTTCATTGTTGATTGATTGATACTTTTGCCACACTTGCTCACCGCTGCAGCACCAGCGCAAAATAAATGTGAATTGTGGCAGTTGTTGCATAGGTGTCGCACAGTTGTGTGCTAAGATCTCAGATATGGATGATCCCTCTAATTATCTGACTTTCTTTTACCATCTTGGGTTTCCTCTCATCTTTTGGGATCCTGGCTTCATATTTGGTTTGGTTTCCTTTTGTAATCACTGGTGATTTAAAGGGAATATTTTGAAAGCAAAGAAAGGATTGTTTCATTGGGAATCAATTCCTTCCAGCATTCATGTCGTAAAAGTTTTTTTTCTGTGGGGTGCAATGTGTCTGGTTAAACAGCCACTCATGGGGCTATGCTCCCATCCACAGCCCCCTCTGGTGCAGACCCAGACAGTCACCATCACAGCTGCCTCCAACTCCTTACCCAGTGGCATCTCCACCACAGAGGTCCCTATCGTCCCAACCCAGACAGTCACCTATGAGTCTTCAAAGGTAGGGGCTTAGTATAAGTAATTGTCTGGCTCGTGTGCCTGAAGGAAGACTTAGCTGCAGCAAAATGTGAGCCGGCGTGATAGGATTCAGGCCATTGTAAGAGCCCTGGTTCCGCCATGAAACGATACATGTAACGCGTTAGCATAATGCAGAAATGGTGTCACATAAATTTGTCAGGTGACTGAATGTATTGTCCAACTTCCCCACTTGGCAACACAACTCTCAATAGTTCTCTCATCAGCTTACTTATCCAATTATCCAATCGCATGAGAATACAGCTGATGCCCAGATTTTGTCTGCACACATTCATTGTCGAGTTGCTGTCTCTCCCAGGGTGCAGTTGATGGTGCAGACGAGGACAAAGAAAGCACAAAAATGTCCATCTCTCAGACCTCAGAAACTACCAGTGGCACCACCATCACCACAACTACTACGCACATCTCAAAGGTCAGCTGCCCACAGTTCAATGTACTCCTCTGAGCTCATCTTTTGAATTACTAAACCATTATATACTTTAATTCCTGAAGCAGATAGTGAAAAGCGGCTCCTCAGAGACTCGGGTGGAGAAAAGGATTGTCATTAGTGCAGACAGCGATAATGACCAGGATAAGGTATACATTTTGCCATCATGACATCAGTACGAGCACAAGGCAACCATTTTACATCTTCTCAAGAGACAATTCTATAGAAATCAATTGTGCATATACTTTTAAGTAGTCTGTGAACAGCTTGTATAGCAGTATAGATTTACTAGGGGTGCACAAAAAAAAATCTGTTTTCACAGCCGAATTGTAATTCTTAATCATTCCGATTCTAAATCGATTCATAATTACAACTTAAACAAAAAAAATGTTTTGGGCCATCTCCATGCTACCAGAAATAGTTTCTAACCTGTAACCTGTTTTGAAAATGTTTCATTATAATTATCATACCAAATAATACATTTCGAGAATCGGTTTAAACCGAGAATCGTGTTGAATCGAAAATTGATTTTGAATCAAATTGTCACACCAGGAATCTAATAGAATCTTTAGGTGCCCAAAGATTCACACACCTAAGATTTACTGTCCACATAAAATGAGTCAACATACAGCCTTTATTGTATAAATAGCTGGCAAAGTACTGGTAATACACAAGTTAACTGTCAACAGTCTTGCATTGTGGTCTGGGGCTGCATGAGTGAGGCCGAAACCAGGGAGCTGCGGTTTATTTAGGTTAACATAAACTCCAAAATGTTTTGTAAAAAACTGAATAATAGGAATCTGGGAGACATGGCAGTTTTACTACATTAAACGGGAGCCCAAACATCCAAGATGTCAAGTGCCTTGCTGAGGAAGGTCAAGGTGAGGAAGTGGACGTTTACTGTATGTGTCCTCTAAGCTTGATCCAAATTGAGTGCCAAGCATCCTCAAGCAGAAGGTGGAGTAGTGTAAGGCTTTTAACATCTATCATGGAGTATTTGAATCAATGCAGTGCTTAGTACAATGGTGCCCACACTAAATATTCACACCAAGGACACAGTTTGGACAAATAATTATTATTTAGACATTAATGGCTGTGTGTTGAGGTATTTTCAGAAGACCGTAAATCCATTCTGATACAGCAGCTGGACAATGACTATTCTAAATTCCAAGTTCAATTTCTATTGATTGAGAAGATTAGTGAGGTGCATCCTCAATTAATTGAGAAACGCTGTAAAGTAAATGGGCCCAAAAACTTTTGAAGTGGGATTTTTTTGTTTGCAACCTTTATGCTGTTGCCGAGTGGGTGCTAACTTTCCAATGTGTTTTAAAGCAATACAACCGTCCTTTGGTATTTCAGTACGTAACACGTCCACGCACATTAACTTTGTGTGTTCAGGGCTGCAGCTATCACTAATATTTTGTATTCGAGTAATCTACCGATTGTTTTGTTCGATAATCTAGTATTTGGATAAAACACACTTCGTAGCCCCAATTCAAAGTAGTTAAATAAATTAAATTCTGCTTGCAGTAACCTTCATTCTTTTTACCTTAATAAATGCACGTAATCAACATTAAAATTGCACACTTATGTGGGCGGCTTCACGGTGGCAGAGGGGTTAGTGCGTCTGCCTCACAATACGAAGTTCCTGCAGTCCTGGGTTCAAATCCAGGCTCGGGATCTTTCTGTGTGGAGTTTGCATGTTCTCCCCGTGAATGCGTGGGTTCCCTCCGGGTACTCCGGCTTCCTCCCACTTCCAAAGACATGCAGCTGGGGATAGGTTGATTGGCAACACTTAATTGGCCCTAGTGTGTGAATGTGAGTGTGAATGTTGTCTGTCTATCTGTGTTGGCCCTGCGATGAGGTGGCGACTTGTCCAGGATGTACCCCGCCTTCCGCCCGATTGTAGCTGAGATAGGCGCCAGCGCCCCCCGCGACCCCAAAAGGGAATAAGCGGTACAAAATGGATGGACTTATGTGAGCATTAATAATAAAAATTATAACAACAAAAAACTGCATTTTATCGCCACACACCACAGCTCTTGTGCACTTTATTGCAGCGGCTGTGCGGCAACTATCCACGTATTTAAAGTTCCGGGCAAGCCATGCGGTCAGGATTTTATCAATTTGTATTAGTTACATTGAAATGATTTATCAGGAATATAAATCAATGTTTTTTTGTAATTGAATGAATCAATTTAATCGTTGTAGCCATCTGGATAGCTGAAAATGGCAATTGCTGAATGTATGTTATAACAACAACATGACTGCAAATTGTTTGTCTTATTAACTACTTTTGTGTTGAAGCACACACTCTTTGCGTGTGTTTACATGAGACATCAATGACTGACTCGCCTGAACGCCAAACAAATTCCTCGATCCAACCAGCATTTTTTATTAAATATAATTAGTAATTGTGAAAAATGTTGACATTTTTTAAAAATATGTATGTTCTGTTAAACCACTAATGGTAACATAAGCTAGCCGGTGATGTTCTTGTTATATTTTGGGACAAATTGCAAACATACACGAAGGCTTTAGAGGAGCACATTTACATCACTTATACATAAGAAAACGTTAAATGAATGCTGAATAATTGAATTCTATTCGAACTGTTTTGTCTAGTAATGAAAATAATCTGTGGTTAGCACTCTGAATTGTTTAACGTGAGTCAAACCACATTGTTTAAAGCACATAATGTTGTAAGAGGAGAATGAATGTTGGGGTCACCATCATATTGGTAAATGACATACATTGCTTAATTTAAAATGTAAAAACAAGCATATGTTGTATTTTTTGCAGGGCAAAGATGGCGGAGCATCAGCATTGTAACTGAATCACCACAAACAGCTTCTCCTTCGACTCCACTCCCTCAATGAAGAACTCACTACACACACCAACTGACCCACTCCTTACTACACATAAACACACGCACACCTTCCAAGTAGCAAAGTGCGACAAGATGGTGTTTTTCTTTCTGTTCACAGTAGTTAGAGGAAGACTGCACTATGCGCATCAAACTTCACCTTTTAGAATCCGCCTTGTTTCATTCAAAGCATCATTTCCCACTTCAGTCATAGCAGTTATGTTTGTTTTTAAATGTTTTTACGTCCTTAGCAGGTATTTTTTTTTTTTTTTTTAATTTACAGATTCATTGTCTTGGTACTAGTTTTGATTGTTAGCATGTATCCTTTAATAATACTGGGGACAATTACATTCATGTTTTTGTGTATTCATGCATTTCATTTAGGAGAGACATTTGTTCAGTTAAATTATATACCTCACATTGATACACAATCTGTGCTCTAATTTGGACAGTTGTTTGGGGTTTGCTCACTGCTCAGGTAAAATAACAGAAATTTCCCCTCTGTCACTTCTGGCCGACGACTTGTAGCCGACATGTTCGTGTAAAGTTTGAATTAAAACTTAATCTATTTTGAAATATGCTCTATTTTATAGGTTTAATGCTTTTATAGTGTTTGTACAAAATGACGTTTTTAAGTTATTCATATCCCTCAACTGATAAAAGAAAAATTGTGCACGCCAATTGATTTGACTGAATATGGGGTCTCAATTCAAAGTCTTGGTTTCCCTAACAGAAATAATTCATTGGACATAACAGTGTGCTTCCCTCAGCCAGGATGTTTACTCGGACGTCAGAACTGCTTTGGCTATTTTTGTTTGATAAAGCTTTGGTCTGTTTATCTCAGGTTTTAATATACTTTGCAAGACCACAGACCTCAATGGGAATGTCCATATATGTATATCTGTCCTTGCTTCAATGTACAATCTTGTTCAGTGTGTGAAGTTAATAAATTGGAAGAGCATGTTCTCTGGAGAATTTTGAAAGAATGAATACAAAACTAAATGTTTAATTAGGAGAGTCATTTCAGAAAGCTTCACTTTTTTAAATGAATGCTTTTTATGACTATATTGTATCCCTCAATTTTACCATTTTGCATTAATAGCATACTGATTGCATTTTTGTACAATTTTTAACAAAATTCTTGTGGGAACATTTATGAAGGCAGTTGTCCCTTTTTCCATCAGGAGCACACTTTTTTTTACATGTTCTACTAAACAGTAATTTATTTGTAAAGTAGCAACTGTCTCATGTGATTTGATGTACTGCAATGTCTCGACTGAAAAGCTGAATTTCAAGCTTCCATTTAGAGAGGTCACAATATTTATATGAACAAAAGTTTGTAAAGCCTTTGACCACATAGTCCAAGTATATTGCTCTCACTTGCTGTCTCATGTACTTTTTCTGTCCACGCACTAATCCCTTTTTTAGATGGCGTGTTTCTTAGCAAACGTCTTTAATGCAAAACAACAGCAACCTCTTGGGTGAGCTTTTTAGAATTTCACTTGGGGGAAAAACATGTTTTAGATGGTGAAAAATGTTGTCTCTTTGTGACTCATCTGTGTCTTTTATTAAAATATATTTAAAAAAGCCTTATTCTGCATTGTGATTGACTAAGCACTTAATTGTGAAGATTAATCTAATAATCCATACGTAGTAAAGCAATTAACATACCATCCAATAGATAAATCATATGATAATATTTAGTTTTGTATTGTAGTTTTAGCCTGATACATACAACGACGCACTAACTCATGGCTGCAACCCACCGTTAAGCCCTAAAATGTTTATTTTTTGTTGTCCAGTATTTGTGAGGGAGGGTAATCTGGTGCACACTCTTAAAACAGTAGGTGGCGGTATTGTATCTGTAACGTTGAGTGCCACCGTCATGTTACGAGTTACGGCAGTCTTGTATTAAGACTTCAGCGGTAATACCAAATCGCCGGCTGTTCAACGCACGATTGATGTAAATTAATAGTTTTTTTATTTTTATTAATTATTTTACAAAAATGCTCCTCTCTGAGCTGCAACCTTATCGTGGTAGAGGAGTTTGCGTGTCCCAATGATCCTAGGAGCTATGTTGTCCGGGGGCATAAAGCCCCCTGGTAGGGTCTCCCAAGGCAAACAGGTTCTAGGTGAGGGATCAGACAAAGAGCAGCTCGAAGACCTTTATGAAGAAGAAACATCATGGACCCAGATTTCCCTCGCCCGGACGCGGGTCACCGGGGCCCCCCTCTGGAGCCAGGCCCGGAGGTGGGGCACGATGGCGAGCGCCTGGTGGCCGGGCCTGTTCCCATGGGGCCCGGCCGGGCACAGCCCAAAGAGGCAACGTGGGTCACCCCTCCAATGGGCTCACCACCCATAGCAGGGGCCATAGAGGTCAGGTGCATTGTGAGCTGGGCGACAGCCGAAGGCAGGGCACTTGGCGGTCCGATCCTCGGCTACAGAAGCTAGCTCTTGGGACGTGGAACGTCACGTCACTGGGGGGGAAAGAGCCTGAACTAGTGCGCGAAGTCGAGAAATTCCGGCTGGATATAGTCGGACTCACTTCGACGCACAGCAAGGGCTCTGGAACCACTTCTCTCGAGAGGGATTGGACCCTCTTCCACTCTGGCGTTGCCGGCAGTGAGAGGCGACGGGCTGGGGTGGCAATTCTTGTTTCCCCCCGGCTCAAAGCCTGTACGTTGGAGTTCAACCCGGTGGACGAAAGGGTAGCCTCCCTCCGCCTTCGGGTGGGGGGACGGGTCCTGACTGTTGTTTGTGCTTATGCACCAAACAGCAGTTCAGAGTACCCACCCTTTTTGGAAGCGCTCGAGGGAGTACTGGAAAGTGCTCCCCCGGGTGATTCCCTTGTCCTACTGGGAGACTTCAACGCTCACGTTGGCAACGACAGTGAAACCTGGAGAGGCGTGATTGGGAAGAATGGCCGCCCGGATCTGAACCCGAGTGGTGTTTTGTTATTGGACTTTTGTGCTCGTCACAGTTTGTCCATAACAAACACCATGTTCAAACATAAGGGTGCCCATATGTGCACTTGGCACCAGGACACCCTAGGCCGCAGTTCCATGATCGACTTTGTAGTTGTGTCATCGGATTTGCGGCCTCATGTTATGGACACTCGGGTGAAGAGAGGGGCGGAGCTTTCTACCGATCACCACCTGGTGGTGAGTTGGCTGCGATGGTGGGGGGGGATGCCGGACAGACCTGGGAGGCCCAAACGCATTGTGAGGGTCTGCTGGGAACGTCTGGCAGAGTCTCCTGTCAGACAAAGTTTCAATTCCCACCTCCGGAAGAACTTTGAACATGTCACGAGGGAGGTGCTGGACATTGAGTCCGAGTGGACCATGTTCCGCACCTCTATTGTCGAGGCGGCAGATCGGAGCTGTGGCCGCAAGGTAGTTGGTGCCTGTCGGGGCGGCAATCCTAAAACCCCTTGGTGGACACCAGCGGTGAGGGATGCCGTCAAGCTGAAGAAGTAGTCCTATCGGGTCCTTTTGGCTCATAGGACTCCGGAGGCAGTGGACAGGTACCGACAGGCCAAGCGGTGTGCAGCTTCAGCGGTCGCGGAGGCAAAAACTCGGACATGGGAAGAGTTCGGGGAAACCATGGAAAACGACTTCCGGACGGCTTCGAAGCGATTCTGGACCACCGTCCGCCGCCTCAGGAAGGGGAAACAATGCACTATCAACACCGTGTATGGTGCGGATGGTGTTCTGCTGACCTCGACTGCGGATGTTGTGGATAGGTGGAAGGAATACTTCGAAGACCTCCTCAATCCCACCAACACGTCTTCCTATGAGGAAGCAGTGCCTGGGGAATCTGTGGTGGACTCACCTATTTCTGGGGCTGAGGTCGCTGAGGTAGTTAAAAAGCTCCTCAGTGGCAAGGCCCCAGGGGTGGACGAGACCCGCCCGGAGTTCCTTAAGGCTCTGGATGCTGTGGGGCTGTCTTGGTTTACAAGACTTTGCAGCATCGCGTGGACATCGGGGGCGGTACCTCTGGATTGGCAGACCGGGGTGGTGGTTCCTCTCTTTAAGAAGGGGGACCGGAGGGTGTGTTCCAACTATCGTGGGATCACACTCCTCAGCCTTCCCGGTAAGGTTTATTCAGGTGTACTGGAGAGGAGGCTACGTCGGATAGTCGAACCTCGGATTCAGGAGGAACAGTGTGGTTTTCGTCCTGGTCGTGGAACTGTGGACCAGCTCTATACTCTCGGCAGGGTTCTTGAGGGTGCATGGGAGTTTGCCCAACCAGTCTACATGTGCTTTGTGGACTTGGAGAAGGCATTCGACCGTGTCCCTCGGGAAGTCCTGTGGGGAGTGCTCAGAGAGTATGGGGTATCGGATTGTCTTATTGTGGCGGTCCGTTCCCTGTACGATCAGTGCCAGAGCTTGGTCCGCATTGCCGGCAGTAAGTCGAACACATTTCCAGTGAGGGTTGGACTCCGCCAAGGCTGTCCTTTGTCACCGATTCTGTTCATAACTTTTATGGACAGAATTTCTAGGCGCAGTCAAGGCGTTGAGGGGTTCCGGTTTGGTAACCGCAGGATTAGGTCTCTGCTTTTTGCAGATGATGTGGTCCTGATGGCTTCATCTGACCGGGATCTTCAGCTCTCGCTGGATCGGTTCGCAGCCGAGTGTGAAGCGACCGGAATGAGAATCAGCACCTCCAAGTCTGAGTCCATGGTTCTCGCCCGGAAAAGGGTGGAGTGCCATCTCCGGGTTGGGGAGGAGACCCTGCCCCAAGTGGAGGAGTCAAGTACCTAGGAGTCTTGTTCACGAGTGAGGGAAGAGTGGATTGTGAGATCGACAGGCGGATCGGTGCGGCGTCTTCAGTAATGCGGACGTTGTACCGGTCCGTTGTGGTGAAGAAGGAGCTGAGCCGGAAGGCAAAGCTCTCAATTTACCGGTCGATCTACGTTCCCATCCTCACCTATGGTCATGAGCTTTGGGTCATGACCGAAAGGATAAGATCTCGAGTACAAGCGGCCGAAATGAGTTTCCTCCGCCGTGTGGCGGGGCTCTCCCTTAGAGATAGGGTGAGAAGCTCTGCCATCCGGGAGGAACTCAAAGTAAAGCCGCTGCTCCTTCACATCGAGAGGAGCCAGATGAGTTGGTTCGGGCATCTGGTCAGGATGCCACCCGAACGCCTCCCTAGGGAGGTGTTTAGGACACGTCCAACCGGTAGGAGGCCACGGGGAAGACCCAGGACACGTTGGGAAGACTATGTCTCCCAGCTGGCCTGGGAACGCCTCGGGATCCCCCGGGAAGAGCTAGACGAAGTGGCTGGGGAGAGGGAAGTCTGGGTTTCCCTGCTTAGGCTGTTGCCCCCGCGACCCGACCTCGGATAAGCGGAAGATGATGGATGGATGGATGGATTTTACAAAAATGACACTAGACAAAATATATAACAAACAAAGGAACAACAAGACAAAGCAAATTAAACCCAAAAAAAACTATCCACCCCCACACATATTTACACACCCATTGAGAGAAGCTTACATAAACTACAGGAAATCCAAAATGAAAATGAATTAAAATAAAAAAAAATTTACATTAAATACATAAAAATACTAATAGTTTTTCATATTTTTGACACTAACATTGTGTAACTCCTCCAAAATGAGACCATATACCTTAAAGTTACCATTTAGTTTAATGATTGTTTTCAATGTCCGCATCCTACAGACCGCAACAACACTGCTGCTGGGAAGTGCTGTGGATTACACCATGGGTAGTTTTGATTAAAACTTTTCCTGCTTTATTTCTTCTTATATGAACCTCTCTAAACCGGCATCTACCCGAATCAAGTCCGTACATGCGCAGTAACATGCAATAGTTCATAATGAGACAGGAGGGGTAGCTTCACATACGAGTACAGTATATTTCTTTAAAATAGAATAAAACGTAATCGTTTTACTGAAATGTTTAGGGGCCCAGGGTAAGTCTGCTGCTGAATAAAGTTTGTTGAATACTTGAGCCGTATGTAATAATTTAATGTATAGTCATCATTAAATGGCCCTGATATGTCAAAAGGCATCAATAAATCATGTTATTTTAGAATACCTCTATTACTGATAACAGTAGTTCAGTCAGGATATGCTCATTTCAAAAATAGATTTACAGCCCCGAAATTGTACAGCCCCTCGGGTTCCTTGAAGTTCAGCAACCAGGTGAGGGAGGCGTGATCAGTCTGCAACACAAACTTCTGACCATAAAGGTAGGGACGGAAATGGCGAAGGCCTAGGACAATGGCCAACAATTCCAGACGAGTGACGCAGTGGTTCCGCTCTGGCTTGCTCAACACCCGACTGTAAAAGGCCACCACCTGCTCGCCGTTATTCCCTTCCTGTGACAGCACAACCCCCACACCGACATCACTGGCATCTGTATCAACCACGAAAGGTCGGCTGGGGTCTAGGTAGGCCAACACTGGGGCTCGGACCAAGGCCTCTCGCAGCTGTGTAAAGGCCTCATTGCAGCTGTCAGTCAATTCAAATAACTGTCCCTTGTGTGTGAGCTGGTGCAAGGGGCCAGCGATGGTTGCAAAGTCCTTGATGAATATCCGGTAATAGGAGGCCAGTCCTAGGAAACTCGGCAGCTCTTTAACATCACTTGGCGCTGGCCAGTCACGGACAGTAGCAACCTTGGCTGGATCAGTGGCAACACCTTGCCCACTGACGACATGCTCCAGGGAGGAAACTTCAAGCCGAAGCAAATGGCACTTTTTGGGGTTCAATCGCAGCCCAGCCTGACGAATGGCCTGGAACACATGCTGGAGGTTCTGTAGAGCCCCCTTATATCCTGCAGCATGCACCAGGAGGTCATCAAGGTATACCACACAGCGATCACGGGGGATGGATGCCAGCACTCTCTCCATCAACCGCTCAAACGTGGCAGGTGCATTGTAATGCCCGAATGGCATCACCTTGACCTATCGTGAATGCTGTCTTTGGTTGAGCTTCAGCACCCAACTCCACCTGCCAATAGTCGCTGCGGAGATCAAGGGAGCTGAAACAAGAGGAGACAGTGATGTAGTCCAACGCATCATCTATGGGCGGCAACGGGTAGGAATCCTTGCGGGTTACATCGTTGAGCCGTCTGTAGTCGATGCAGAACCGCCACGAGCCGTCCTTCTTCTTGACCAGAACTGCGGGTGCTGCCGAAGGACTGCTGGAGGGCTCGATGACGCCCGCCTGGCGCATCTTCTCAATTTTGTCCTGGGCAGCCACTCGTTTGGCAAGGGGCAGACGGCGTGGGTGTAGCCGGATTGGTCGTGCGTCTCCTGTGTCGATGTCGTGGAGTACGAGACTGGTGTGCGTGCAATCTTCATCTTTCGCTGCAAAAATGTCCTGGAAGGCATTTAGTAAGCTTTTCAGTCGCTCCTGCTGAGTGGTATCCAGGCCTTGACTGCTTCGCTCTAACAGTTCTACAATAGCTTGCTGAGTCTCTATAGTAGGCGGCCTATTAGTAGAAGGGTTAGGTTGAGACTTCTCCTGGTCCACCATGAAGGCTGTAGCATGGGATGGCTCTGTGGGGGCTGTCACTCTGCAGGCGCCGGGCTCATCAGTCCCCTGAAGGGCAATTGTTTTCTCACCAAGATGAAGCATGGCCCTAGATACATCGACCACGGCTCCCCACATCTCCAACAGGTCAAGTCCAACAATGCAGGGGTCTTGAATGTCAGCCAGCCAGAATGGGTGTCGTCTCTCTTGGTCCGCCATCTTAATGCACACTGTTCCTTGGCCCAGCATGGCGGCCTTGCTTCCTGTGACGGTTGTAATTCGGGTGTTGGTGATTGTCCAGCCTGGTGGCAAGCTGTGCTGCAAATGGGGAAGGACACCCGGCCGGATGATGGAGATAGTGGACCCCGTGTCAACCGGGGCTCTGCTGACCGTTCCATCACATTTCAGGTGTAGCCCCCGGGCCCTGCCCAGGCGGACCAGGCGCTGTGCGTCACATTCGGGTACAGTAGAAACCATCCCGGGTGTCAGTTCCCGGACACTGACACCCCTCTCTAGTTTGACGACACCTCAGCGGCAACATCAATGGGGGAAGGGGCTGGAAAGTGTCTTGCAATGTGGCCAAGGACACCACAGCGGTAACAGTTCACTTCGGTCTGCCTCCTCCGGGAGGAGCGTAGCCGTGGCGTTGCAGTCATTTGGTCGGCTCCCTCTCGTTTTGTCCCGTCACATCCAGCCTGGCGGACTCGCGGAACATCACAGCGGCCATCTGGACACAGCACGTGCTCCACACGTTCGGCTTCAGTCAATGCGGCAGAGAGAGAGTGTTAAGCAAACAGTCGGAGGTGTTCTCAAAGTCGTTCAGGCTGTAGACTACGAACAAAAGCTTGCACGGTGAGCTCTTCCTGCAATACTTCTGTAAACCCTGGGTGGCCCCTTCGCACCAGACGGCGAAGGTCCGCAGCATAAGCTCCGAGACTTTCTCCCAAAAGGCGTCGCCGCTTGTACAGCTGCTCTCGTGCTTCGTCTGCATGGATTGGTCGCCCGTAACGTCATTGAAGAGCCTCGCGCATGGCATGCCAATCAGCCAATTCTTCCTTTTGTAAATCGACCAAACACTGTAGGGCTGGGCCTTCCAGGGACAGTGCCACATGCCCTGCGGTTGCCACATCAGACCAGCCATTTAAACGTACTGCTAGCTGGACCTGAAGGACAAAGGATTCAATAGAGCCTTCTCCACTATAGTGAGGAAGCTTTGGTGTGGCCTTTAGTCGTCTCGCAGGGAATTTGTGTCCACCATCAGCACAGGAGAGGCACTTCTTCACCTGGCACTTCTTCCCACACAAGGCGCTTTTCCTCCATCTGGCTGAACTTACACTCTTGTCCCATCAGATTGAGCTTCCATTCTTCCTCTAAATAGATGGGCCACCAGTCCACTAGGGCGGCGCAAGTTCCTCTCCTTTACCTGGCAATGAGGTAATTGAGCCTCCAATTGCAGCGCTTGTTCCTTTCCTCTTCCTGGTGATGAGGTAGTTGATCTTCATCTGGAAGTGCATTTTTCAGGCATTGGATGAGATTCTCAAGTTTCTCTGAGAAAGTCATCCCACTTCTGACACCAATGTAGCATTAGACGGGTTTCGTTAAATGTCTTTAATCAAAAATGTCAAAAAATGCTGACATGCTGTATGATCATTGCCAGCTTTAGTGATCATGTTCATTTTTGAACACACACACGTGAAAGCAATGCGTACATAGTCAACAGCCCCACAGGTCAGACTGATGGTGGCCGCATAAAAAACGCCAACACTGTTACAAACATGCACCCCATTGTGAACCCACACCAAACAAGAACAACAAACGCATTCTTTGAGAACATCAGCACCGCAACGTAACACAAACACAACAACACAAATATCCAGAACCCTTTGAAACAGCAACTCTTCCGAGACGCTACAGTATGTTCATGCACAGAATGCTTAGCATGCTAATGCCCGGTCAATGGGAGCATGCAAAGTGACCGACGTAGTAAAGAACTTATGGCCTAATCTTTCGTCTAAGGAAACCTAATTAAAAGTGGCACAAGCAGCACGGAAAATAAATCGGGTTTGAGGACGCAGTGGGAGTCTTGCACCGCCACTGGAGTAGGAATGTATTTAGAAAAAATGAAATTACATGAATTTATATTGTACCGTTTGTGCAATGCAATTAGTCTGGGGTTTGGAAGCTGGATTCTTCCATATTTATTCCGCCCCCTAGCCTGAAAAGCAATGTCTATTTCCATGGTGGTCAAACTAGACCAGGGGTCACCAACCTTTTTGAAACCAAGAGCTACTTCTTGGGTACTGATTGATGCGAAGGGCTACTAGTTTTAGACTTTACATTTTAAGTGTTGATATATATATATATACATATATATATATATATATATATATATATATATATATATATATATATATATATATATATATATATATACATATATATATATATATATATATATATATATATACATATATATATACTGTACATATACTTATTTGTAAGTTACATGTAAGTGTGATTTAAACAAGAATAGCTAAATAAATAAATATATATATACATATATATATATATATATATGTATATATATATATATATATATATATGTATGTATATATATATATATATATATATATATATATATATATATATATATATATATATATATATATTTATATAAAATGGGTATTTCTGTCTGTCATTCCGTCGTACATTTTTTTTCCTTTTACGGAAGGTTTTTTGTAGAGAATAAATGATGAAAAAAAACCTTAATCGAACGGTTTAAAGGAGGAGAAAACAAGAATTTTTTTTAAATTAAAGTAACTAAAGTGAACCATTAAATGAACCAAAATATGACTTATTATATCTTTGTGTAAAATATTGGACACAGTGTGTTGTCAAGCTTATGAGATGCGATGCAAGTGTAAGCCACTGTGACACTATTGTTAATTTTTTTTATTTTTTGTGTAAATGTTTTTAATGATAATATCAATGAGGGATTTTTAATCACTGCTATTTTGAAATTGTTACTAATATTGATAATATTCATTTTTGTTTCACTACTTTTAGATTGTACCGTGTCATGTTTGTGTGTCCTCAATTGCTCTGTTTATTGCTATTCTGAATGTTGCTGGGTTGGGTTTGGTTTTGGAATTGGATTGCATTGTTATGGTATTGTTGTGTATTGTTTTGTTAGAATGATTAATAAATTCATAAAAAAAAAAAATTAATAATAATAATAAAAAAACAGGCAGCGCGCGACCCATTTGGTCCTTGCAGGCTACGCTTTGGTGACCCCTGAACTAGACATTTTAACAGGGTGATGCCAACAATCAGTCCCGATTAAAATATTGCTGCGTAACTTTACAATTACATTTGGCGAATCGACATTAGTCAAATGTGGCATAATTACTTGGTAAACCATCTTGCAAGAAGCAGGGAAAAGAAAAACCTACAGCGTAGGTTGCCATGTGAAGTTCCTTGGAGTAGGAATAGGATTCGGCTTCGTATCTGGCAACCTCAGTCAGGGAGAGAGGGCGGGCACTACAGAATTTTGACTGTAATTGCAGTACCATTTCTAGCCACATTATTACGTGTGGCTACTTTAAGACAAAGAAGAAAAAAAAGAAACCCATGAAGAAGAAGAAGAAGATGTAAACAACAATAGCTGACAGCTCGCGTCCTATTCTCCCTGTACACACTGGGAGGCAGAGAAAAAGCATACAAGAGAAAGCATTGCGCAAAAAAGCAACTAGACCAAGAGAGATGTAAAGCTAGAGTAAATATTGGAGTGGCGTTTGAGCAATTGCTTAATTGATCGATTGAAACTTGTATTAGTAGATTGCACAGTACAGTACATATTCCGTACAATACACCATTTTCATGTGACGTCATTCTCCCGGGTCACGAAGGGTCGTGCGCCATTTTGAGAGGCAAACAATCGTCATGCAGGTTGATTTTCTATAGCTTTTATTCACAGCCAAAACCACACATTATGGTAGTTTCGTGTTGGGTTAATGGGTGCACTAATCGCCGCCAAAGTTCATTCAAACCTGGATTCTTTAGTATTCCTAGAATTCGTCGCCACGAAGGCTAACTTACACATAAAATAAGCGAAGATCGGCGAAGAGCATGGTTAGCCAGCATATATAGGAAAGACGAGCCCTCCCAGTCATCGAAGATATGTTCAGATCATTTTGTTACAGGTAAGCAAACGTTTTAGGCAAGTTTATTTTTCTCATATTCAAACTAATTCTACGGTATTCTTTTTTTACAGGCCCAGAAAACGCAGGTTATGTCTAATATTCTGATTTAAATCCGTTTGAGGACCGTTTAAATATGTACACCAGTAGTCAGTACACGATACAGATTCGCAACTCGGAAGCTCACTGGCACTGACCTCTCGATCTGGAAATTAAATTTGGATGGTGACATTTAACAAATTAGTTCTGTAGTACCAGAAGTATAGATTTCAAGATCTATTTCTGTGGAATATTCCTTTTTTATCAGCATGCTCACAATTTTAACATTTGTTTTTCAAGGTAAACCAGCTGCATTGTACGACAGATCTCACCCTGACTGGGCACCTAGTGTCAAACTGTCAAGCATGCCAGTAGTCAGCCAATCAAAAGGTAAGACAAAAACATACTCCTCATTGAAAAGGTATGAAATAAATTGTATATTTCCATTTGTAGAAGGATTTGTGCAAACTTCGTACGGATCGATACCGATGCATTCGGTCTTGCTGTCGTATCTTTGTCTCGTTTGTTTACCCAAAACATCTCTGTACCGCTTCTTTGGTGGCTTACTGGCCATTTGCGTTGGTTTTGTAAGATTACTGATATTAGAACCGGTTTTGTGCAGTGGAATGCAGCGAAGTGAGTAAACAATGAAAGCTTGCCTCTCAAAATGGCCGCCCGCAAAGCATTATGGGATGGGGTAATCGAGTGTGAGAACTATGTATTGACCACTAAATGGTAACACCCGAATAAGTTTGTCAACTTGTTTAAGTCGGGGTCCACGTTAATCAATTTAAGGTAAGCGGTGGAGAGTTCTTCGAGAACGAGAGAATTTAAAAACAGATGCCAAGGTTGCTATATTCCTGTTGAACCTGTGAATATACAATATTACGCGTATTATTACTTATTTATTATTTGATTTCACAAAGTAGTCTTCATTGTTGATGTTACGATGACTAACACTAGTTGCTAAGCTTTGCTGACATCAAACACAAGTTGTATTGTCACCTGTCTCTTAAAAATTGAATCGTCCCGTATTTAGAAGCATTGAGCTGTCAAGGGACGCACTTCGTCCTGTATTTTCATTAGCGTTAAACTCAAAGTAACCTTCTTAAAATATTTCATAACTTTTGGGATGATACATGGACTTACAGCTAGTTGAATGCCACCTCGGTCATGGCCTGAGTGAGTGGTACTTAGGAAGTTTGAAGAGAGGGGCAGGAACCCTGCCACACACAAAAAAAAAAATACAAATGTGCTGTTTTGCTTTACGGCATGCGTCGCTTCCCCCTTTTCTTATTCGTTACAAAGACCAAAGATGAGGTTCTCAATACCCGACCTGTTTTTTGTGCCTTCAAAAAAAGAATTAGAAGTCTATGTTAAATTCCCTCCGGGTACTCCGGCTTCCTCCCACTTCCAAATACATGCACCTGGGGATAGGTTGATTGGCAACACTAAATGTGCCTTAGTGTGTGAATGTGTGTGTGAATGTTGTCTGTCTATCTGTGTTGGCCTTGCGATGATGTGGCGACTTGTCCAGGGTGTACCCCGCCTTCCGCCCGATTGTAGCTGAGATAGGCGTGAGCGCCCCCCGTGACCCCAAAAGGGAATAAGCGGTAAAAAATGGATGGATAGATGTTAAAACACTCTCTACCTCTAACAACCAAAAAGCTGTGAAAACGATGATGCTGTGTTCCAAATTTAATTATTTAGAATATAATATAATAGAATGTACTTTATTGATCCCTGGGGGAAATTCAACACCACAGTTCGCTCACAATAAACAATGAAAATAATATATTATGTATAATATATGAATAATATAAATATATTCTACATATATTCTACATTTAAGTGCAGTCAAGAAGGAACATATGCATTTACTGAAAATGTGTGAGCCTATGGCTTTACACTATTGCATTCAATTTTAGTTACTTTGAGTTTGAAAACCCCTGCCACTGGTTTGTACTGTTTTGTACTTATTTTGATTATGATTTCTCAAATGTTTGTAAATGTTGCAATTTATAAATAAAGGTTTATAAAATGTAAAAAAAAAATACAAAGACGGAAGACGATCCGAATACCGGTACCTGAGTTTGAAGAGGGTAGCAGGAACCTGTTGTAGTGTGTGTTGTATTATAAAGACGACAAGAGTCCTGCTGTGGCTCAGTACCGTGTATTCAGGCTGCATGTAGGAAGTACAACGGAGGTAAACACACGTGACACAGTGACATGTTATAGGTGCAGGCACCGTGGCTGCCACAGGGTGGCGCCGCATGTCAATACAATCATCCTGTAACATCTCCCTTCCTTTAGCAAAGTATCCCCACTGGAACAATGCTGCCTGTAAATCAACTGTAGACCATCAACACACTATTCAACCTCAGATAGCGACACCCGGTTTAACATCCAATATAGCAGGATAAGAGCACACCTGTCATCAAATCACACTCCATCAGAACATTAATCACACTCCATCAGAACATCACCTTTTTTTTTTTCTTTTTTTTTTTTAAACAAAATCCACAGTCCATGTATGTTTATTCGAGTGTGTGAGTGTGTGTGTGTGTATGTGTGTCACAGTCCATGTGTGACCTAGAGGTCAAGTCTGTCAGGAGGCCTAATCAGCCTCCCACTCCGGGAGAAAGTCTGGCCCTGAAGCACACGGCGCGGTGTGTCTCTGGCCTGCGGAGTAGACGGTGATGACCTTGGGGCCGGTGAAGACCTTGGAGACTCCCCAGCACCGCCAACACTGTCTCTGTTGCCACTGCCACTCGCAGGCTGCTCTGGGGTCAATTCTGGTCGAGCCAGCGGTTGCTCAGGCATTGCCTCGGCTGATCTAAGGTCAATTCTGTTGCGTCGATATGCGGTCCCCTCTATGTCGACCAGATAGGACCGGAGTCTCAACTGCTGCAGGCACACCCATTTCCTCCATCTGCCCGTCCTGTCTCCCGGGAGTGGCTTCATTCTGACAGGCTGGCCGACGTTCAGCTCCGGAAGATCCCTCGCCGATTTGTCATACACTAACTTCGCTGCCTGATGCTTCCCCCTCAGCTTGTCGGAAACCCCCGCGAAGAATGTCACATTCGAGAGGTACGTTTTTGGAAACTTCAAGCAAGAGGAAGGAGAACCCATAGATGCTTTTGTTACAAGGCTGCGAGAAAAGGCTGCCTCTTGTGAATATGGAGCTATAAAAGATGAACTCATAAAGGACAAGCTTGTCCTTGGCATTGCTGATGAGGGCGCCAGACGTCGTTTGCTAAGAGAAAATGATCTCAAATTGGATCAAGCAATCATGATCTGCCGTGCAGCTGAGGTCATGGACAATAAATTAAAGACAATGTCACTGGGCAACTCTGGGCCTGGAGAAAGCATCAATGCCGCGCAGGGAGGACAAAGATATGGACGCAGGTCTGCCGGTAGGTCATCTGAGCCCACCAACACCAGTGCACAGCTCCAGAGAATGAGAGACACAGTGGAATGCAAGTACTGTGGTACAAGACACGCACGTGGGCGAGACCAGTGCCCTGCATTTGGTAAATCCTGCCGCTCTTGTGGCACTGCCAACCATTTCGCCAAAGTATGCATGAAGAGGGGTCAGCATGCACGCCAGTTGAATGCTGTGGATGATCCGTCAACAGTGGAACAGGAGGACAGTGATGAAAGAGATGTGTACACAGCAAAGAGCGTGGGAGCGGTGAACACGCAAGGGAAAAAGTGGTTTGTCAATCTGCCACTGCAACAGGGGGTCCAGAGGTGCCAGCTCGACTCGGGAGCCACCTGCAATGTGATTAGCATGAAGGACAAGATGAGACTGGCGCCCAGAACGCCTCTTCAGAAGAGTCTCACCAGATTGAAGCTGTACAACAGTGAGTGGATGAACTCGCTGGGGTTGTACAGCACACAGTGTGTCATTAGGGGCAGAACACACAAGCTGGACTTTGAGGTTGTGCATACAGGCCAAAGGCCCTTGCTTTCGGGGGAGACATGTGAGAGGCTAGGCCTGATACGATTCACCATTCCTGAGGAGCTAAATAAAGTGGAACACTGCAGGAGGGGAGACCTGACCAAAGAGCGTCTCATCAACACATACCACGACGTGTTCACCAGCCCAGTCGAGTCCCTGCCTGGTGATGTTCACTTTGAGCTGGACAGCAGTGTGGCGCCTGTGCAGTGTGCCCCCAGGAATGTTCCAGTGGCCCTCAAGGCAGCTGTTAAAGCACAGCTCGATCAATACGAAAAGGATGGACATTTAACCACAGTCACACAGCCCACAGACTGGATTAGCAATCTGGTCATAGTGAAAATTGCGACTATTCATTGACCCAAAGCCACTCAACCGAGCCCTGAAACGGTCCCACTACCTCATGCCCACTTTAGATGATGTGTTGTACAAGCTGCCAAAGGCGCGTATATTCACGCTGGTGGATGCGCGTGATGCATTCCTGCAGTGCCGACTGGATGAGGAGAGCAGCCTGATGACAACGTTCTGGACACCATGGGGCAGAAAACGGTGGCCGAAGCTCCCCTTTGGTGTGTCAGTTGCTCCGGAACTGTACCAGAGAAAGCAACATGAGCTCCTAGCTGGATTAACTGGGATTGAGCCCATAGCCGATGACATCCTCATAGTTGGCTGCGGGGATACGGACGAGGAGGCCAACCGCGACCATGACACAAACCTAATTTCCCTAATGGACAGATGCAGAGAAGTTAAGCTCAGGCTGAGTCTGAAAAAGTTGCAGTTCCGAGTGAAGGAGGTCCGCTTCCACGGCCACATACTGTCTGCCGAGGGCCTCAAGGCTGACCCTGACAAGATCAGGGCGGTTCTGGACATGCCGAACCCCACAGACGCTAAAGGGGTCCAGCGGTGTGTTGGCTTTGTGAACTATCTTTCCAGATTCATGCCCCGCCTGTCAGAGGTATGTGAACCATTGAGGAGGCTGCTAGACAAAGACGTGGCGTGGCACTGGCTGCCAAAACATGATGCTGCCATGAAGGAAATGAAGACACTGGTCACAGCAGTACCGGTCTTGCGCTATTATGACGCCATCAAGCCAGTCACCACCCAGAGCGACTCCAGTCAGACAGGCCTGGGCTGCTGTCTGCTACAGGAAGGGCAGCCTGTCACTTTTGCTTCCCGCGCCCTGACCCAGACGGAACAAAACTATGCACAGATAGAAAAGGAGTGCCTGAGCATCGTGTTCGCCTGTCAACGCTTCCACTTCTACCTATATGGACTGGGTGATGTGACAGCAGAGACCGACCACCGGCCTTTAGTGTCCATCTACAGTAAGCCCCTCCTCAACGCGCCCAAGCGCCTACAGAGCATGCTCCTGACACTTCAGAATTACTGCCTTACGGTGATGTACAAGCCAGGCCCTGAAATGTACATAAGTGACACGCTTGGTAGAGCCACCACCCCGCCACGGAAAACAGACACACTGTACCGACGAGAAATGGTCTGCAACATGCAACAGGAGCAGTGTGACGCAGCGGCCATTCAGCAGGCAGACTACCTCAATGTCAGCAGCCAACGCCTGGCACAGATCCGAGCACACACAGAGGAGGATGTGTGTCTCCAAACGCCCAAGGCAGTCGTACTGCGGGGATGGCCAGAACACAAAGAGGAAGCCCCCGTACTCATCAGGGACTACTGGGCCATCAGAGATAAAATAAGCGCACAGGATGGCGTGCTTTTCAGGAGCCAGCGTGTCATCATTCCGAAAGCCATACGTTCGGAAATGCTGAGGAGGATCCACTACAATCATGTGGGTGGTGAAGCATGTTACAGACATGCTCGCGATACATTGTACTGGCCCGGCATGCAAGGGGAAGTCAAAGACTATGTACAGCAGTGTTCTGTATGTAACGAGTATGCGCACGAACAACAAAAAGAGACCATGATGTCACACCCGCTCCCCACACGTCCATGGCAGCTGGTAAGCATGGATTTGTACAGCTATGCAGCACAGAACTTTTTGCTCGTGGTGGACCACTACTCCGACTTCTGGGAGATAGACCTGCTCCCTGACTTGTCGGCCGACACCACAATCCGACGAATCAAGGCACAGTTTGCACGTTATGGCGTCCCGGACAGAGCCATCACAGATGGGGGAAGCCAGTTTGCCTGCAGTGAATTCCGTGCATTTGCAAGGGAGTGGGGCTTCGAACATGTCATGTCCTCACTGCGGCACCCAAAAGCTAATGGCAAAGCAGAGTCTGCAGTAAAGATTGTGAAAGGCTTGTGCAAAAAGGCGGACCGTGCCAAAGAGGACCCCTGGAAGGCCATTCTGCATTGGCGAAACACGCCCACTGAGGGCATACATTGTAGCCCAGCACAGCGTCTCATGTCACGAAGGCTGAGAACACTTCTTCCGGTGGCCGACCAGCTCCTTGCACCTCAGGTCATCACAGAGGTTTCCGACAAGCTGAGGGGGAAGCATCAGGCAGCGAAGTTAGTGTATTCAGGCTGCATGTAGGAAGTACAACGGAGGTAAACACACGTGACACAGTGACATGTTATAGGTGCAGGCACCGTGGCTGCCACAGGGTGGCGCCGCATGTCAATACAATCATCCTGTAACAGAACCCTGCCACATTTCAAAACTACAAAAGTGCTGTCTTGCTGTACGGCATACGTCACTTCCCCCTTTTCCCATTCGTTCCAAAGAAGGAAGACAATGCGAACGCCTGTGTATAGTTACTGCTATCATGGCAGAAACCGATAAACAACAAAAACAACGGAAAATTTTGTCTGAGGAGACAAAAAAAAGAAAAAGGGAGGCTACCCGGATAAAAGGACAGTCCAGAATCAACATTGGCCCGGCGTTCAATCGCTGGCGTGCGCTCAAAGACAAGGAGGGATTTTCGACCGATGCTGCCTTGGCTCTGTTCCTGCTGGACCAGTGAGTACATTTCGATGCTCAAATCGAAATTATAATGCTAATGTTGCCTATTGGACATTTGCGTGGTAGCAATAAATAGACACCAGCTTGATAGTTCGCCTCTCCACACTGACTGCAACATTTCTTATTCATTTATTTATCTTTATTCCACACAGCTGGCTATCTAGAATAACCTACCTAGCTTCGGGTAATCAGACTCCAACTGTGACTTTTTCACCACTGTGACATGTTTGCTTTAAACCGTAAAAAGGGAACACTTGGAGAAGCTACGTGTGGCTATCACATCAATGATGTACATGCTATCCATCCATCCATTTTCTACCGCTTATTCCCTTTCGGGGTCGCGGGGGGCGCTGGCGCCTATCTCAGCTACAATCGGGCGGAAGGCAGGGTACACCCTGGACAAGTCGCCACCTCATCGCAGGGCCAACACAGATAGACAGACAACATTCACATTCACATTCACACACTAGGGCATGCTAACTTGGTCCTAAGTGTCATTTAACATCTATTCGCTCATGTTGTTAGTAAAATAATGTCTTGTTTTCAAAATACCAGTATATCTAAAACACCAGTGTATCTAAGTTGTTAAACACAATATGTACAGCTTCTTCTACGTTGTATGATACTACAAGTAGCTGGTAATACAGTAACTTATCATAAGGTATAATAATATTTACTTCAACTCATGCCATGCTGCCCCACTATGTAGTTCTCATTTTGATGACAGTTGTCAGTTACTCTATCACAATGGTTCTCAAATGGGGGTACTTGAAGTTATGCCAAGGGGTACGTGAGATTTTTCAAAAATATTTCAAAAAATAGCAACAATTCAAAAACCCTTTATTAATATATTTATTGAATAATACTTCAATATGATTGTAAGTTCATAAACTGTGAAAAGAAATGCAACAATGCAATAATCAGTGTTGACAGCTAGTTTTTTTGTGGACATGTTCCATAAATATTGATGTTAAAGATTTCTTTTTTGTGAAGAAATGTTTAGAAATACGTTCATGAATCCAGATGGATCTCTATTACAATCCCCAAAGAGGGCACTTTAAGTTGATGATTACTTCTATGTGTACACATCTTTATTTATAATTGAACCACTTGTTTATTTTTCAACAAGTTTTTAGTTATTTTTATATACATTTTTCAAAATAGCTCAAAAACCACTAAAAAAGAGCAATATTTTGAACTGTTATAGAATTTAATAAATCAGAAACTGAAGAAATAGTGCTGCTGTATTTTAGTTCTTTATCTCTTTTTTTGAACCAAAAATGCTTTGCTCTGATTAGGAGGTACTTGAATTAAAAAAATGTTCACAGGGGGTACATCACTTAAAAAGGTTGAGAACCACTGCTCTATCATAAAGCATATTCTGTTTAGATTAGGCCTGGGCAATTATTTTGACTCGGGGGCCAAATTTAGAGGAAAAAAATGTATGTCTATTTTTAGGAAAACTAATACAAAACCTCACAATAAAGTCTGATTGAATGCTAAAAATGTTATGACAGACCACCTTAAAAACTGAATGGAACTGTACATTTTCTATGAACGATAAAACCCTGAATTCAGAGAACATATGAACGTCACATGTCCAGGCAACATCCCTGGCCAGGCCCTCAGGGTGTGTTCATCAGAGCTGGCTAACATACTTGCTGACATATACAACTTGTCACTTGTGCCCACCTGCTTCAAGATCACCACCATCAAAATACTCCGGGCGTCGTGATAAGCATTCGCATTTTCTTTCGCTCCCGCTCGGGAATACATTCAACCGCTCAGATGATCCCACACTTAATCATTTTTCTACTGTGGATCACGGATACAATACCTTCTTGAAAGTGAGAGTTGTGAACGTGAAATGGACAATCACTGCGACTTCTACCTCCTAGGTAATTCATCGGCGAAGCACCTGGGCTTCGGAGGTAATGTGATCCACTCATGCCTCACAGCGGATCGGAACAGAAGAAACAAGCCCCTGACTGGTAGGATAGACCGAAGATTTACAATTTCACTGTTACTTCTACTCTCAGGAGATATTGAACTAAACCCTGGACCAATAACCACCCGGTTAATGTTGTCTTGCCTGGCGAAGCCTAGCAATGTTGTTGTTAACGACGCCGAGGAAGCTAGCGTTGCTGCGGGACCTCGTCGGAGCTATGCTAAACACATTAGCTCTCCACCTCCGCCAGCTCTCACTTGTTCATCACCAAACTAACTCACCTGCGTTCCAGCGGTCGGCGGCACGACGGAGGACTTCACCCCGATCATCGGTGCGGTTGGCGGCCCGGAGACGGAGGAAGACAGCTCAGACACCGGTGAGGACAGCGGCTCGTCGGCAGACGGCGTAATGGCTTTTGACGACACCCTGGCCGCCATTACTAAAGTCGGCAGTGCGGAGGTCCTCCTAACCTCTCCCGAAACCCTGAGGGTCATCACCGCGTCACCTGGACCCCCCACGGCCTACACAGGTTTCAGGGGACTCTTCGTAAATACCTGGTCATTGTTCTCCACCGCACCAAAACCCGCTAAAACCATTTGAACCCCTACCACTCCTACTACCCTCCACCCCTCCTCAACTCCGCCCCACCCCCATCACCTGGACGACGAACAAGTCTTGCCACACAAATTTCAAAAACAACCAACATCCTTCTGGACAGTACCTCTCCCCAACGGACTCTGATGTTCTTTTTGGTTCCGGTGGGCTACCACACATCCATCTTAATGTGAACTGCCTCTCTGGAAATAAACTCGACCAAATCAGAGAAATTTTCCACAACAATAAGGTAAAAATCCTGTTTTTCTCTGAAACTAAATTAGATGAAAGTGTTTCTGACTCAGAGATAGAGATAGAAAACTTCTCGGTTATCAGAGAGGACAGGAATAAACATGGTGGTAGTGTTTGTATGTATATTCACCAGGATGTTAAATACATAACTCGCTCTGATCTTAACCACAATGCCCTTGAATCTGTGTGGGCAAAAATCAAATTTACAAACGCTAAGCCGGTACTGATAGGGACTGTATACAGACCCCCTAATCATAGTGATTTCTATGGTGCTCTTAAAGAGTGCTTAGCTGGTGTAGACAACATGTAGAAAATCATATCTGGAGATCTGAACACATATTCAACGCAGAGATGTGCCTGTCTTCAAATCTTACAGCAAGTTCTGTAATCTGCACGCTCTCTCCCAGCTAATAACACTCCCCACACGGGTGTGTGATTCCACCCAATCAACCATAGATCTCATCCTCATATCAGACCTGCATAACATAAAAAATAGTGGGGTCATGATCTGTGGTCTTAGCGACCAGTAACTTGTCGTTTAGGGTTGGTTTCAGCTTTTTAAAGGGTATTTCATCACATAAACAATACGGTATTAGGGGTGTAACGGTATGTGTATTTGTATTTAACCGTTTCGGTACGGGGGTTTCGGTTCAGTTCGGAGGTGTACCGAACGAGTAGACATGCTAGCAGCTAGCAGGCTAGGACAACATGTTAAAGCCAGAGCTGGGAGACCCTCCTGCCTCATTAAGATCTCCCGTTTGGGAACACTTTGGCTGCGCGATACAACAATGGAGGATGGAGGTTTGCCAAGATTGTTCAGCAGCTGCTTCTGATAACACGTCAAACATGTGTTGCACCTTTCCTGCTTCTGGCTCCCATAGTGTCTCCCTTGTGCGCACAACCCTTCACTCTACCCGGCAGTGGGTCTCCACAGTTCCGGACTCCAGGGTAAATGAAGAGTCCAGCGATTAGTTGCATATCATGGCTTTATTGAGGTCTTCTACACAGCCAATCCAACAAAACACTAGCCACTCCTGCGCTCTACCGCTCCCTCACCTCGCTCGCCCGCGCACTCCCTGACGTCACATGCTGTCACATATTAAAGGGCCACACACACACATACGCTACTCGCATAACACAGTGGTTCTCAACCTTTTTTCAGGGATTTACCCCCTGTGAACATTTTTTTAATTCAAGTACACTCTAATTAGAGCAAAACATTTTTGGTTGGAAAAAACAGATAAAGAAGTAAAACACAGCACTATGTCATCAGTTTCTGATTTATTAAATTGTATAACAGTGCAAAATATTGCTCATTTGTAGTTGTCTTTCTGGAATTATTTGGTAAGAAAGATATAAAAATAACAAAAAACAATTGGAAAAAGAAAAGAGTGAATTAATTATAAATAAAGATTTCTACACATAGAAGTAATCATCTACTTAAAGTGCCCTCTTTGGGGATTGTATTAGAGATCCATGTGGATTCATGAACTTCATTCTAAACGTTTCTTCACAAAAAAAGAAATCTTTAACATCAATATTTATGGAACATGTCTACAAAAAACGGCGAGCTGTGTTGATGAACGTGGACCCCGACTTAAACAAGCTGAAAAACGTATTGTGGTGTTAGCATTTAGTGGTCAATTGTATGTACTGTACTGTGCAAACTACTAATAAAAGTCTCAATCAATCAAAAAAAGCTATTTATATATGTAGAAAGGTTTTGTTAAGAAACCATTCTGAGCCTTAACCTAATTTAGTTTTTATCTTATATATGTTTATATATGTATTAACCCTGGCAATGGACCCTGTGTGTATATGTATGTCATGCCATTTTTTTTTACAAATTTGGTAAATGAATTACCCAAAAATTTATATTGTTTTCTTACTGTACCGAAAATGAACCGAACCGTGACCTCTAAACCACGGTATGTACCGAACTGAAATTTTTGTGTACCGTTACACCCCTATACGGTATATATTTATTATCATATATATATATATATATATATATATATATATATATATATATATATATATATATAAAGGTAAATCTATGGTAATCTAGTAATTTATCCAAATTCGCCAAGATCACAATATTACGTTTAATCACTATTTGCCAGGCAATAATATATTATTATATTTTAATTAATACAACCAAACATTTTATAAATGTATTATGTGCATTAACAAAGAAGGCTTAATGTTGTATGTAGCTTCTGAACGAGAAATAAGCTTTAACAGATCAATATTAGATCAATAACATGACTTTACTATCTCATTAATGCCGTGGAAATGTCTAACTGTCATTTATTAGACTCGATAACTGCTTAATTATTTTCAAACACATCGTTACAATAACCACCAAAATAAAGTGTTTGTCTTACATGTAATAATGAGTTGTGGACAGACAAAGCCCAAGCAGTGCAGCTTTAACAAGTGGTGCGCACTCCCGTGACTAGGATACATTTTCGGCAGGGAATCAGTTTTTGGCACAGCACTGGTGGTGACAGGCTCAGTAAACAAACTAATCAACATGGAATACCCTAAACAGCATGTTGGCCTTCTCAATAGGGAATTTGAGTGTAAAAGTAGTATGCACTACAGTGAGGAATTTTCTTTTTATCGAAGCACTTACATCTTAAAACGTTGCATTAAAAGGGTAAAAGGAGAAGCAAGTGAATAAATATTTGTTTACATGTAAAAACAGACGGATTAAACTTATTACAGTAAACAGGACGTTAAAGATGCATTTATATATCCTTCTTCCTTGAGTCTCTTTTATTGCTAATTAAAACAAGATTATCATAATAAAAAAGGATGATATTTAGTCATGATTAATGCTAATCAATCCACAATAACCCTGTGATTAATCTGATTAAACATAGTTTAACAGCACTAGCTTTTAAATCTGAGTACTGTATGTAACTTCACATATTCACTAAAATGCATTTATATTGACCAATGTTTTATGGATGTTGTACTTTGCCTTAGATATGAAAAATACGAGAAAGATCTTCTGACATCACAACGCCAGTCTATAGCAAAAGCTCCTCACCAACCTGTTTCTCCTGTTGTCTCTGACACGCAGTTGGAAAGGTAAAAAAAAAGGTCTAAAGGCCATTTTGTTTGTATTGTTTGAGATTACTTTTCCATTGTTGGAGTAGAGCCTTGCCAAACGAGCATTGATCTTGATGCTAGCAATGTGCGTATTGATTCTGTGATATCAATGGATCAACTAGTATCCTGAAGAATAGGCAGTGTGCATAAGACTACCGGTATAATAAAATGCAGTAAAGCCAGTGTAAAAAATAAAAAAAAGAGTAGTGCAAATATAGTGTACAAAGATTAAAGCATTAAAGGTTTTCATAGTGTACTCATTTGGTTATGAAGTAGTAGTACAGTAGTTTTATGATATAATGTAAAGCATTCACCTTGGACAGTAGACGTTTATGGTATCTGCTTTAAACACACCATCAGCAGCTTCTCCATATTTTCATGGATAAATGTCAAAAGCCGTGTAAATATTTTAACAGTCTTGTCTGGCATTGGTCTCATTCAGTATGATACGCTGGAAATGCATAAGCAGGTTTTTGATGATTTCTTTATTTGTCAAAATTAATATCTTCCACTTGTTCTTCTCAGCCCTCTGCTTCACACCCATTTACTTCCTTCTCATGCTTGAACAAACAAAGTACCGTAATGTCAATCTCTAACTAAAAGCTAATGCTATCAATTAAGGCCAGATGTTTTGGTTGGATCTTTGAGGCTTCACTCTGACATTCGTTACTCCGACGAATGGCGGGGATGCTTGGAGCAAAAATTTTGCTTGCAATTTTAAGTATAAAAATTAGCCGAGAGACAGTTTTTCTTTCAAAACACTCTTCAGTAGAGGTACTGTCATTTGTTTGCAGCACACCCCCAGTCTTGTGGTGCTGGGGCTGTGCGATGTCTGAAAAATGTTTTTTTATATATCGGGTAGATATATATTATTATTGATATTTTAATGACCTATCGAAAATAAGGACATGGGGGAATTTTTTTTTTAAACATTTTTATTGAAATTTTCCTTATAATTCCCTTAGCTATCAAGGCAGAAAAAGAAAGGAAATGTCAACAAAACCATGGAAAATAATAATAGTAATAATGGATTAGATTTTATATTGCGCTAGCTATCAAGGCAGAAAAAGAAAGGAAATGTCAACAAAACCATGGAAAATAATAATAGTAATAATGGATTAGATTTTATATTGCGCTTTTCTATTATTAGATACTCAAAGCACTCACAGAGAAGTGGGAACCCATCATTCATTCACATCTGGTGGGGGTAAGCTACATTTGTAGCCACAGCTGCTCTGGGGTAGACTGACGGAAGCGAGGCTGCCAGTTTGCGTCTACGGCCCCTTTGACCACCACCTTTCATTCATTCGTCATTCATTCACCAGTGTGAGCGGCACCGGGGGCCAGGGGGGAGTGTCCTGCCCAAGGACACAACGGCAGCGATTTGGATGTCTTGAGGCGGGGCGAACCCGCAACTCTCAGGTTTCTGGCACGGCCGCTCTACCCACTACGCCATACTGCCCCAAAACACTCAATCATCCATCCATCTCTCCATCCATTTATTTTCTACCGCTTGTCCCTATCCCAGCTGCACTTGGGTGGAAGGCAGAGTTCAATGTAAACAAAATGTTAAAATTACATTGTATAGTTAAGAATAAAAAAAAATAAAATTAAAATTATGTTTAAAAAATAAGGAATATATAAGAAGTGCTTAATTAAGTGTAACAAAATAGTGCAAAATGTAGACAGAAGATATACGTAGTTGTTCATAGATGTGCATAATTATTCTGGCTCAACGTGATGTGCACCACACCACATGCAATTTGCATATGAATAATTGTACGCTTGTTTTTTTTTCTTCAAGGAGACATCTGAATCCTATTACAGTCCAAAACAAGATCCACCCCCCCATCTTCATGGTAAAAGAAGAGGCTGAGGACGAGGCTCGGGCAGAAATAGAGGTAGAGGTATAAGACGGGGTCATTTCTGTCGCCATTCTGAAAAAAACTTTATTTAGAATTTCAAGCAAGCAGCCGTGTGACTGAATTCTTGTTGATTTTTTTTTATATTTTTTTATATGGTCATTGGTGTTATTGTTTGTTTATACTGACAAAACCCCAAGATACTTTAAAACATCTAATTGTTTTCATTCACATTTAAATATTGATTGTTTTATTGTACATCCTTTTGTAAATAATTAAATATATATATTTGGAAATGTTTTAGTTGTGGTTTCTTGATATTTTCCTTTTGAATAGTTTGACCTGTAAAAGTGGACAAACAAAGAACTAAAAACTCACCAAAATGGGTTTTAGTCTGCAGAAACATAGCAATACCAGAAATGATTGCAAATATCTTCGCTCCACATGGATCTCTGTATATGTTGGTCTTTGCATTGTCATATAATCAAGAGGAATTGAAAAAACAATTGTTTTATGTAAATTTTATTTTGGAATACAAAACATAAAATAATTTTTATGTTGAAATGCAATAATTGTATCTAAAACACACACACATATGATATATGCACACATATCTCGGTTAAGGTTTTTGAACATATATGTATAAGCATATCTGCACACACAAACATATATATATATATATATATATATATATATATATATATATATATATATATATATATATATATATATATATATCATATTAGGGGTGTACTGGTACGTGTATTTGTATTGAACCGTTTCGGTACGGGGGTTTCGGGTCGGTTCAGAGGTGTACCGAACGACACGGACATATTAAGTAGCGCACCGCACGTTGTGTAAACATGCACACCGAGGCACCATGAATTGATTAATGTGGACCTTAAACTTAAACTTTTTCAACTTAAACAAGTTGAAAAACTTATTCGGGTGTTACCATTTAGTGGTCAATTGTACAAAATATGTACTGTACTTAGCAATCTAAAAAAAGTTTCAATCAATCAAAAAAACAACAACACAAGGCATGCTAGCAACGACCGGGCTAGGATAGGCTGACCACACCTCCTCTTTTCACCGGATATGTACTTTTTTGCGAGGCTGTTCAGGTGCAGTTTCTTAAATGCCTCAAATGTCCGGCATTTTAAGTTAGGGTTGCGTCTATTTTCAATATACGTTCAGGTTTAAGAAGGGGTTAAAAACAACAAAAAAAGTGCTGCACGCAGTAACATTCGTGAGGGCGGGGGAGAGACAGAGAGAGCGAGAGAGTTGTGATAAACGCACATGCGTCGCCAGGCTCTGCTTTTTACCCATATATTTATCAGAATTTATTTTTTAATATCTCTCGCAGAGGTGTCAAAAGTGTGCCCTGGAGGCCATTTGCGGCCCACAGACAATGTTTTAAAGGCCCACGGCACATTCTAAAAATACTATTAAAATAAATATAAACAAAAGTGAAATATAAAAGCTTAAAGGCTGAATGTAATATAGAAAAAGTTGCAACGTTGACTAATAAAACAAAGCTGTTTTTTTTCTTTCAAACTGTCATTGCTCAAAACATCATATTGCATCAAAATCAATGTTATTATGAATTATTGACCTATCCAAGTTTTCGATTACTTCACATCAAATATTCCAGTAAGAAAAATATTTTTGGTGGAAGATTTAGCAAATTTGTTAAATAAATAATAAAAAAAATGTATATTTTGTTTTCTTACTGTACCGCAAATGAACCGAACCGTGACCTCTAAACCGAGGTATGTACCGAACCGAAATCTTTGTGTACGTTACACCCCTAATATATATATATATATATATATATATATATATATATATTTTTTTTTTGTGTGTGTACGTTATATATATATTAGGGGTGTAACAGTACACAAAAATTTTGGTTCGGTACGTTCCTCGGTTTAGAGGTCACGGTTCGGTTCATTTTCGGTACAGTAAGAAAACAACAAAATATAATTTTTTGGGTTATTTATTTACCAAATTTGTAAACAATGGCTTTATCCTTTTAACATTGGGAACACTATAATAATTCTGCCCACGTTAATCCACATTAAACTGCCTCAAGTTGTTGCTTTGATTAAATAAAATTACAAAACCTTTCTTCTACATATAAAAAGTGCAACATTAAACAGTTTCCATTGAAACTGTTTAATGTCAACTCATCATGCTTAATTTATCACAGCATTTGGAAGCCTGTAGTTGACTTTTATTATGTAAATGTTGTATTTTTATCAACATGTGATAGCAGCTATTCAAAACTAGGCTGTTACATTACTAATGATTCATGTAACTATAGCTGAAAAATAGTACAATTGCAATAGGAGAGACTATCCATCCCTAAACGCAATAGAATTCAATGAAATAACAGACAGACAGGGCTTTGCTGCCCCTAGCACACACACACACACACAGCAAAGTGAGCTAACGCTACGCTAAAAGCTAATTAGCCTTCATCTCAAGCCTATACAGTGAGCGAGCTGAGCTGCAGTTGAAGTTTCTAGAAGGTCAACGGGCTCATAACGATGTTTGTATTAGTTGTGACTGGGAAGTGTTTAGTATAATTTGGGTAGAGTCCGCTCCTCCCCTGCTAGACGAATATCTGCTCGACACTGAAGCATGGACCACATTGTTCTGAAGTCTGAATACGCACTGCTGATTGGCTGTTACATCGCTCTGAATACGCATTGCTGATTGGCTTTGAATGTAACCAATCAGATGGTTGTGTGGGCGGGACACGCTCTGAATACGCACTGCTGATTGGCTGTTACATCGCTGTGAATACGCATTGCTGATTGGCTTTGTATGTAACCAATCAGATGGTTGTGTGGGCGGGACAATGAGGCAGAGGCAGAAAGCAGAACAGACTTCTGCTTCCGAACTCGTTCGATACGCCCGCATGCCAAACCGAAACCCCCGTACCGAATCGGTTCGATACAAATACACGTACCGTTACACACCTAATAAATATATATATATATATATATATATATATATATATATATATATATATATATATATGTATGTGTGTGTGTGTGTGTGTGTGTGTGTGTGTGTGTGTGTGTGTATATATGTACAGTTGTGATCAAAATTATTCAACCCACACACAATTTTGGTGTTTTAGCAAGTTGGCCATTTATTCTGTATTTTGTTTAGTCATATCAAATAAAGATGCATTAAATAGACAAATGCAACTTGAATTACAACATATTTTGTAACACACCAAACAGTGTCATTTCTCTTAATATCTCATTGACAAAATTATTCAACCCCTTGAAGATCATAACTCTTAAGAACAGAATTTGAATAAGGTCTTTTCAATCAAGTGTTGAAAACACCTGTAGATGGGATTAGAACCATAACGAGCAATAATTAAACTGATTGAAAAAGACTGTGACGCTCAGCTTCTTGTAGATGGTCAATGGTGTATTTGCAACATGGTGAAGTCCAGGGAGTGGTCAAAGAAGTCAATAGAGGAGGTAGTTTCTCTTCATAAGAAAGGATATGGATATAAGAAAATAGCAAAGACATTACACATTCCAAGAAACACACAGTTGGGAGCATATTTCGCAAGTTTAAAACTAAAGGCACAGTGGAAACACTGCCTGGGCGTGGTAGAAAGAGGATGCTGTGTGCAACTACCGTCTGGTATTTGAAGCATACAGTTGTGAAAAACCCCCTGGTAACAGCTGAGGACATTGCAGAGGGGGGAACGCAGGTTTCGTCCCAGACAATAAGGCGCGCACTACGAGATGAAGGCCTCCATGCCAGAACTCCCAGGCGCACCCCACTTCTGACTACCAGGCACAAGAAAAATAGACTCCAGTATGCCAAAAATCATCTGGACAAACCCCAAAGGTTTTGGGAAACTGTTCTATGGAGTGATGAGACAACTGGAACTCTTTGGGCCTATGAATCAACGTTATGTCTGGAGGAGAAAAAAATAATCTTACGAAGAGAAGAACACCTTGCCTACTGTTAAGCATGGTGGGGGGTCAATCATGCTCTGGGGCTGTTTCTCTGCCTCAGGTACTGGGAATCTCCAGCGCGTTCAAGGCATTATGAATTCTATCTCCTACCAGGATATATTAGCTGCAAATGTCATGAAGTCAGTGACGAAGCTGAGGCTTTGGAGACGTTGGACCTTCCGACAGGACAACGATCCCTAGCATGCCTCCAAATCAACATCAGAGGGGTTGCAGAAGAAGGGCTGGAAGACTCTGGAGTGGCCTTCACAGTCGCCACACCTAACTAAATTCTATAGAAAACGTGTGGTGGGACTTGAAGGCAGTTGCAGCATGCAAGCCCAAGAATATGAATGAACTGGAGGCCTTTGCCCAAGAGGAATGGGCTAAAATACTTGTAAATCGTTGCAAGAAGCTTGTGTCTGGTTATGTATCACGTTTGAAGGATGTAATTACTGCCAAAGGGTGTTTTACTAAGTACTAAATATGCATGTAACTAGGGGGTTGAATCATTTTGTCAATGGGACATTAAGAAAAATGTCCTTTTTTGGTATTTTGAAAAATACAGTGTTACAATTTAAGTTGCATTTGTCTATTTGACACATCTTTATTTGATATGACTATAAACAAAATACGGAATACATGTCCAACTTGCTAAAACACCAAAATTGTGTGGAGGTTGAATAATTTTGATCACAACTGTAGCTCCTAGACCCCAGTAGTCAATAACCTAGCATGTTTACCTTTTTGTAAATGACATCACTAAAATACAAGAAAAGACCAAACTTGTAGGCTCATTGGAGGACATTGTCCAGGTTTGCCCAACTAAATTAATTATATCACCCTTAATCATAACTTTCAGATACTTTTTATTATTGAAAACCTCTGAGTCAGTATGAATACGAAGAAACTACGATAATAACTACAGTTTTGGACTTAGGTCAATACTAAGGTTGTTGTCTAATTGCTGTTTGTGTGATTGGACAACACAGGAAAGGACAAAGAAAAAGTATTTGGATTTTGAAGCCTCCACTGTATTGTACATTGGACTTCAAAACATTCACAGAAGTTCCATAGAAAAGTGACAATTCTGTGATAAATTAGCAAGGGGGTTTTCATGTAGACATTAAATATCTTCAGGGTAGTTCTGAGAAGGTTTTAGCAGAAGGTGGTCCAACATGTTTTCTCTCCTCCTGCTTACTCATGCCTTCAAACATGAGGATCCTACAAAGGAGGAAATTTGACATTCAGTAAATCCACTTTTTTCTTCCCCAAATACAAACAAAGATGTCCCACTCACAGTTTTAGAATGGCATTTCTTTCCCCCAGCATCATAGCAAGGAAATCCTCATAGCTGAAAGTTTCCTTGGACGTTCCTCCACACACTTCTGACATCATTTTCTTCAGCTCCATGTGAGTCTTAGCCACTCCCAGTTTCTCCAGCATCCGTTTTAACCCCATCATGTCTAAGAAACAAAGAACGCGGTGATATAGAATTAAAAAATAATAATAATAAATACAAAAATCTAAAGTTGCTTACCGATGTCGCCTTTGTCATTCAGATCAAACTCCATGTATTTTTCTGCAGCAAGAAAACAGTTGAGTCAGACTGCGAGTACATTTTACTGAAATGTTTGCACTGTAGAGATGTGTTACTTTTAAATATGTCCAGCTTTACAGCCAGGTCTTCCACTTTTGCATACTGCTCATCGGACAGAAAAGCCTTCAGGTAAAACATTTATTAGTTTCTCAACATTGTGGTGTATTGACTTAAACAGTCACATGATCTGAGTGTAACAAGTCACCTCATTGATGGATTTAAGTTTGTCTTCTTGGTGAGACTTAAGGATGCCGAACGCTTTCCCGCCTGCCACCCAAACAAACAAGGCACATTTGACATTTTGACATTTTCAATGATTAACTCCTGTTTGAAAAAGTTTAGCAAAAAGCACCAACCTTGAGTACTGCGGTCCATTTGTGCTCTGCGGAACAGAAAGCTGCACAATCCGCTGTTGCTTCTTCAAAGTGAGCTGAAAGAGGAAGTCAAGTGACATTTTGCTTGGTTTCATACGTGACTATTTAAAGCCACAACCAGGCATTCACACTTTTTCACAAGAACTGTGTTGTACAATATGTGCACACCTTACAGTTCACATTCATTCACGTTTTACTGCCACGCATGTGAAAGTCGGATGTTGCTCAAAGCACCTATGGGCGTAGTAATGACGAAATGTACATTTCCTAGAGATATTGTATAGTAATATTCATGCTGTAGTAATATAGAGTCGTGATCAAAAGTTTACATACACTTGTAAAGAACATAATGTCATGGTTGTCTTGATTTTCCAATACCTTTTACTACTCTTATTTTTTTGTGATAGAGTGATTGGAGAACATACTTGTTGGTCACAAAAAAACATTCATGAAGTTTGGTTCTTTTATGAATTTATTATGGGTCTACTGAAAATGTGACCAAATCTGCTGGGTCAAAAGTATACATGCAGCAATATTAATATTTGCTTACATGTCCCTTGACAAGTTTCACTTCAATAAGGTGCTTTTGGTAGCCATCCACAAGCTTCTGGTTGAATTTTTGACCACTTCTCTTGACAAAATTGGTGCAGTTCAGCTGAAAGTGTTGGTTTACTGCAATGGACTTGTTTATTCAGAATTGTCCACACGTTTAAGTGAGGACTTTTGGAAGGCCATTTTAAAACCTTAATTCTATCCCAATTTAGCCATTCCTTTACCACTTTTGACGTGTGTTTGGGGTCATTGTCCTGTTGGAACACCCAACTGTGCCTAATACCCAACCCCCGGCCTGATAATTTTTGGTTGTCCTGAAGAAGTTGGAGTTAATCCTCCTTTTTCATTGTCCAATTTAAAGCACCAATTGGTAGAAAAACAGGCCCAGAGCATAATACTACCACCACCATGCTTGACGAAACAAAATTTGAGCTTTTGGCCATTATATCAATCAATCAATGTTTATTTATATAGCCCTAAATCACAAATGTCTCAAAGGACTGCACAAACCACTACGACTACGACATCCTCTGAAGAACCCACATAAGGGCAAGGAAAACTCACACCCAGTGGGACGTCGGTGACAATGATGACTATGAGAACCTTGGAGAGGACCCCCCCTTGGGGACCAAAAGCAATGGATGTCGAGCGGGTCTAACATGTTACTGTGAAAGTTCAATCCATAGTGGATCCAACACAGCCGCGACAGTTCAGTTCAAAGCGGATCCAAAACAGCAGCGAGAGTCCTGTACACAAGAAACCATCCCAAGCGGCGTCGGATCAGCAGCGTAGAGATGTCCCCAACCGATACACAGGCGAACGGTCCATCCTGGGTCCCGACTCTGGACAGCCACTACTTCATCCATGGCCATCGGACCGGACCCTCTCCACAAGGGAGGGGGGGTACAGAGGAGAAAAAGAAAAGATGCGGCAGCTCAACTGGTCTAAAAAGGTCTATTTAAAGGCTAGAGTATACAAATGAGTTTTAAGGTGAGACTTAAATGCTTCTGCTGAGGTAGCATCTCGAACTGTTACCGGGAGGGCATTTCAGAGTACTGGAGCCCGAACGGAAAACGCTCTATAGCCCGCAGACTTTTTTTGGGCTTTAGGAATCACTAATAAGCCGGAGTCCTTTGAACGCAGATTTCTTGCCGGGACATATGGTACAATACAATCGGCAAGATAGGATGGAGCTAGACCGTGTAGTATTTTATACGTAAGTAGTAAAACCTTAAAGTCACATCTTAAGTGCACAGGAAGCCAGTGCAGGTGAGCCAGTATAGGCGTAATGTGATCAAAAAACTTTCTTGTTCTTGTCAAAAGTCTAGCAGCCGCATTTTGTACCAACTGTAATCGTATAATTCTAGACATGGGGAGACCCGAAAATAATACGTTATAGTAATCAAGCCGAGACGTAACAAACGCATGGATAATGATCTCAGCGTCTTTAGTGGACAAAATGGAGCGAATTTTAGCAATATTACGGGGATGAAAGAAGGCTGTTTTAGTAACGCTTTTAATGTGTGACTCAAACGAGAGAGTTGGGTCCCAGATTCTTTACCGAGTCGCCTTGTTTAATTGTTTGGTTGTCAAATGTTAAAGTTGTATTATTAAATAGAGGCTGGTGTCTAGCAGGACCGATAATCAGCATTTCCGTTTTATGGCGTTGAGTTGCAAAAAGTAAGCGGACATCCGTTGTTTAATTTAATTAAGACACGCCTCCAGCTGACTACAATCCGGCGTGTTGGTCAGCTTTAGGGGCATGTAGAGTTGGGTGTCATCAGCACAACATAATACCAAGCAATATGTTTGGAGGAGAAAAATGAGGCCTTTAATTCCAGGAACACCAAGCCTAACATCAAGCATAGTGAGGAGTGGTCAAGGATTCAACAAGAAGCTTGTGGATGGATACCAAAAGCGCCTTATTGCAGTGAAACTTGCCAAGAGACATGTAACCAAATATTAACATTGCTGTATGTATACTTTTGTAAAAAATTAAAACAACTTATTTCTCCAAATAGTGCAACTTTTTCTAGTAGTACTCTTTTTTTTTTTTTTTTGTAAAATTGTATTTTATTAACATTTTCCCCCCAAAATTAGAACTCTAACATTGCAACATTTTCTTCTTATAAAAATCCTCATAGCTCATCCATTCATTTTCTACTGCTTATTCCCTTCGGGGTCGCCTAAAAAAACGACTCCAAACATAGCATTTTTCTTCTTATTATATTACAACATAAGTTTTTTAAACTGCTTATTTTGTCCAAATACAATATAGCAACTTTTTTGTAATATTGCATTTCCTTTTCCCAAATATTGACATTAAAACTGTTATTTCTGAAAAAAAAAACCAAAAAAACTTTCTATTGTAATATTTCAAAATTCGGCTAAAATCGCTTTTTGTATCATATGTATTTTTTGGGGGGTAATAACAGCTTTTTTCTCTTACAAAATAACTTTTTTTTTTTTAAAAATCAGCAAAAACTGACTACTACTGTATTCTCCAAATAGCGTATTTTTTTTTATTCTCGTGATAATACATTATATTGATTTTTTCCCAAATGCAGTATTACAACTTTCTTTTGGTAATATGTTTCTTTTTCAAAAAAATGAAAAAAAAAAATCCTCTCTTGTAACATTAAAACTTTCAACTTCTCAATATATTGACTCGTATTCTCCAAATATTGCAACTTTTTTAAATGTAATATAAAACATCCTTAAATTTGACATTTTTCTTCATATTGCAACTTTTTTAGTCGTTTTATCAAATAAAAAAAAATTGTTCTACATTTTGCTACTTTTTTCTCTAAATATTGTGATTCTCCCAAACCCCCTGTATTACAAGCTTTTTTTCTCCAGGACTTTACCTTTTTCCCTTTTTAATTATGACCTGTAATTCCTTTATATGAGTGACTAGAACTGTAGACAGAAATATTTCCAATCATCGTGTAATGTTGTTCTTTCTCCACGCGGTGTCACTGTTTCTCATAACGATTATCAGAAAAAAAAAACATTCTCAGGATGAAAATTCCATTTAATTTGAAAAAAAATGTGCGCATATAAATGTAATGCCTCAATGTACATTTTGTTTGTAACAGCGGGTATGAAATATTCCACATTTAGTACATAGAAGTGCGGAATATGTATTTGCATGTTTTTAAACAATATTATTGTCGTGGCCGTGCAATAACTTTGTAAGGCTTGATCTTGAGCACCACACTAGCCACGCCCCTCACGTCTGGTAGACATGTTTCTCCGTCAGGAAGGACAAAGTAGAAATCCCGGAGCAAATAAGCCGTGAGGAGAAACAACTCCGTTTTGGCAACTGCCTCGCCCAAGCACAGACGAGCGCCAGTCCCGAAGGGGATCAAGTTTTTGGGGGAAGATCCTCCTCCCTCTAGAAAGCGCTCTGGCAGACAGAAAGATGTGATAATGCAACATGGGACACTAAATACAAACAAATATAATGTTTGTTATCAAGCACAAACCTGGTTTGAAACTGTGCGGCTCGCTCCAAACTGCAGGATCGTGGTGAGCTCCGAAAAGATTAGGAATAATCATCGTGTTCTTGGGAATAAAGTAACCTGCAATGCTGACGTTTGCAAGTGCAAGAAAAAAACCAAAACCCACTTAGATCATAATATCAAGAATATTAAATGTAACAAGTTTTAATCACATATCAAAACACATTTAGTTGGATCTCAGTAAGTGTGTGTAAGAATGAAGTATTAACGTGCACTAATAATTATTTATTTATTTTTATTGGTATTACATATAGAGTATAATGTGAATAAATTGAGAATAGAAAGTGAACTAAAGTTAGCAAATGCTAAGTAAAGAAAAAGGGGTAGGATTAAATAGGCTCTGCTTCTTCCTACTCCTTTTCGAACATTTTGAATGGAGAAACTGGAAATTGTGATGGATCATGTTGTATGCTTGCATGTTCCAAATAAACTCTAACTCAACTCAACTATAGCAGAATAAATTAGTGCTTTCATTTGATGTGGCTTTTGCAATCCTGATTTTGTGTTGTGTTGGAACAGGGGTAGTTTGTGCTATCAGTTTGTGCTCATGGACTTGGATTGATCAGTTTTTGTCGAAGTGATGCAAGAACTCCAAAGCAATTTCCAAACTGCCTCCAACAAGTTCCATTCAATTTGATTTTTAATGCCTCAATGTAGATTTAGTTTGACATTGTGTAAGTCAGGGGTCCCCAACCTTTTTTCCACCAGGGACCGGTTTAATGTATGCATTATTTTCACGGACCGACTTTCCACGTGTGTCAAATAAAAACAGCAAAAAAAAAAGAGAACTCCCTACAATGCTGAAGTAGTGGGAGCCCTGAGCGTGTTTGTTTGCAAAAAGATGGTCCTTTGCCCGTTGATGGCATATACTATGCACCAGTGTTTCTTAACCATAGGACTAACCATTCTAGGGGCCAGCGAGCGGCTCCTAGAATTTAATATATCTGTTCTTTTCACCGGTGGTACGCATAGGCCACAGCGGTACTGAATTGCAATACACTTTTCCACCACTTGTGGCAGTAATGACAGCAAAAAACAAACAGAAGAAGTCTGGCACTAATGTCATAAAGACATTTCTTTAGCGCAACAATTATGACTTAAGTGGTGAACCTATATTTTCATTTGCACTTAAATTTTATTGACAGTTTAGTTCAACATCCATCCATCCATCCATTTTCTACTGCTTGTCCCTTTCGGGATCGTGGGTGGTGCTGGAGCCTATCTCAGCTGCATATTTATTATTAATTTAGTTTATTTTAGCACAACATATTATATATTGTTTGTAAATGTATTTTGTTTAATCAGCCTGACCTAAGCACCAAGGTATATTTGTCAAATTAATGATATGATCTTTGTGATTAATACTTGCTTTTTTATACTTTTATAAGGTAGTGAACTGTAAGTAGGTTAGATATTTTATTTTTATTGAATATGATTAAAATCAAGAGTAAGCTTACTAATTTCGTGTTAATATTGGAGTGGTCCCTGGGTACCTCTGTCGTGGAAAAGTTGGGTCCTTAGGTCAAACAGGTTAAGAACCCGTGCTATATACAACGACCCTGCAGATGGCAATGAACTTTTGGCTACAACCTGGCACATTAATATGCTATATGTTCATTAATGTACATTAATTTACTATAAAAAAATGGTGACTTCCTATCAGGAGTTGTAATATACATCTATGAACAAACTTATTGTTGTGTTTAGTGGGACAGGCGAAAGTTAAGTTGGAGAAAATGCGTTAGTTTATAAATTAATTCCGGTTCATGGACCGGTGGTTGGGTACCACTGGTGTAAGTCATACACCGACTGACCACTTACTTCAATGTGTAAACAACCCAATCAGATCAAAAAGATCACTTTTGATTGACCCTGTCAAAAATATATTTGTTGTTGAGTACTGACAGCTGTTTTCAATCGTATTCAGAGTCATGTACATAAATGAGCTGACTAATATTAGAATATACCCTCAACAACAATATGTATTGGATCTAATGAGATCATGCTAATTTACATGATGAAGTGGTGGTAAATAATACATTAGATATTAAATGAGTTTAATGTCACTGACCTGCTATCTCGGATTGTTCTGTGAGGTACCGCCAGAGGAGCAACAGGCCTGAGTCGGAGCACCTCGTTAATGAGGGCACACAGGACGGGAAGATTGTGCCTCTCGCTGTATTTTGGGTAGTGACCCTCTGAAACGCTGCACAGCTCCTCATAGACCTGAGTCTGGACCTGAAGGAGCAAGTAGGAGAAGGTACAGTATCCGTATAGTACTTGTTCAGTATGTGAAGATTTGTATTCCACTTGCCTCTGGGCGGTGCAAGAGGAAAGCGATGGTCCAGTTGAGCCAGGCGGCGGTGGTCTCTGTCCCTCCAATGAGAAGGTCCACAGTGGCCATGTGGACATGAGTGTCTGTCAGGAGCTGAGGGCCAACAACCACAACATCCTTTGTGCTTTATACAACGACATAAATGTCTTATTCAAAAGAATGAAGTGATGGATGGATGACCTCGCCATGTTCGCTGTCGAGGCCCTCCAGGAAGTAGCCTGTGATGGTCTCTTCTGGTTTCTGCTCTTGGGCCTGCACATTCAGAAATGAAGGGGGGTGCACCTTGAAACCTTTTTGTCCGATAGTTATGCTAAAAGCCAACCAAAGTACGTCAATATATGCATAACTAGGTGAACAAAACATCCATGTTAGCTTTGTTTTATAGGTGTCAAAAGAAATGAGTGTAATATGTAACTAGAGTTGTCAAAAATAACAAGTTAGCTTGTCAGCTACTCGCATAGTGGTAGTTGATGCGACCCCAGGATGCAGAGATAGGAAGCGACATGCAGGTAATAAGGAGGTTCAATGACCAAAAGGCACAAAATGGACATTGGTTGCAATAAACCGGTGTCACAAGGAAGACAACACTCACACATAAACCCTGCTCATTAATGATCAGAGGCACGTGAGTCCACTGATTACTAATCAGGAGTGGGTGCGAAAACACCGCTCAGAAACGAGACATCATCAAAACAGGAAGTGGAACAAAAAGCGTGCGAGACAGGAAGTAATACTTAACACTGGAAAACAACACACAAAAACCAAAACTGTCATGTACTGTATATCATGACACATAACTCATGCAATTAATCATAAAAAATATTACATTAATCTAGTGTATACACTAGGGCTGTGAATCTTTGGGTGTCCCACGATTCGATTCAATATCGATTCTTGGGGTCACAATTCGATAATATATCGATTTTTTTCGATTAAATTCGATTCTCGATTCAAAAACGATATTTTCCCAATTCAAAACGATTCTGTATTCATTCATACATAGGATTTCAGCAGGATCTACCCCAGTCTGCTGACATGGAAGCAGAGTGGTAGATTTTTTTTTCTAAAAAAGCTTTTATAATTGTAAAGGACAATGTTTTATCAATTTATTGCAATAATGTAAATTTGTTTTAACTATTAAAGGAACCAAAACTATGACTTATTTTATCTTTGTGAAAATATTGGAAACAGTGGGTTGTCAAGCTTATGAGATGCGATGTAGGTGTAAGCCACTGTGACACTATTGTTCTTTTATTTTTATTTTTATAAATGTCTTTGGTAATGTCAATGAGGGATTTTCAATCCCTGCTATGCTGAAATTATAATTAATATTGAAACTGTTGTTGATCATTTTAATTTTTGGTCCACTACTTTAGTTTTTTTCTGTGTCGTGTTTGTCTCCTCTAAATTGCTCTGTTTATCGCAGTTCTGAGTGTTGCTGGGTCAGGTTTGGTTTTGGAATTGGATTGCATTGTTATGGTACTGCTGTGTAGTGGTTTGTTGGATTGATAAAAAAAAATATTTTTTTAAACATGGGAATTGATTCTGAATCGCACAACGTATTCGATTCGATTTGTGTTTGAATCGATTTTTTCCCACACCCCTAGTATACACAGTATGTTATGCAATCAATTTTGACTGCACATGTAAGCGATAGAAAATGGATGGATGGATGCTCCTTTACCATCTAATCTATTCTAACAATACAATGGCATTAATGTCCAAACATTGGTGACTTTTGTAATTTAATTGAAATTATGCAAGCAATTCATACAAATAGTAATAATTGAGATTAATCTAAATTTAAATTGGCTTAAAAAGATTAATCGTTTGACAGCTCTACTAAACTAATACCATATCTCAGTAATAATGAATTCATTTAACTTTTACAATCAGTTGAGGACCAATAAAGATTAAAAAAAAGGCTGCAACGCGCAGTCTGGACAGTCCCTGATTTAGTCTCCAATCTGGGATGGTGCATGGACCCAGTATCAATAAACTTCATACGCATCTTGAAAAATTACAATATCTTGGAATAGTTCAATTATTTGTCTAGTACAATCAAAATAAATGTGTTTATATTGTGGATATTTTAATTTCTTAATTTTGATGACTATATAAAAATAAATGGTCAATGAATATTATAAATGCAAATTTAGTATCGCATTTAAATGTTGTGTTAAAAGTTCAATACTGTAAGTTCAAAATCATTGATCATTGCCTTTGCGGATTACATTTATTCGTATACTTTGCACATTTTTAAAATAAAGACTTTTAATGAACTATGGACTACTACTAATATTGAGTGTTTATTTACACGAACTATAGTAAAACACTCCTCCACACGCCATCAGCCTAATTTGTATAAACTGCCCTGAACTGTGAAATGCGGTGGAACCACAAACCACTCACTTCTACAGGAACTTATAGATCCAAGAACCAGAGATTCCAGGAACCAAAAGTTCAGCTTTGGGTGGAAAAGGGCCTCCTGATATCAATAATTTGATACATTTAGAGCTTTTGTTGAAAAAGGGCCTCCTGATATCAACATTTTATACATTTGGAAGACTGTTTGAGAAAAGCGGTTGGATTAAGTCATGTGATATTAAAATCATCTGTGCCGCATCAATGAGAAATGCAAAATTACTTCAAAGGCAGTCCCTATTTTTGGTTTATATTTAGGTTTATGTGTGTGTGTATTATATTGTCTTCTTTAATATATCCCAAACATACCTCAAATTGTGTATATGCTTTGTGTTGTATCTGTATATTATTTGTGTCTGTGACAGATTTCCTGCCATCACCGTGTGTGTTGCGGGGACACTTGACACACGACGCATCATAGCAGGTTTGATTCGGCTTTATTGCTTTATTGCCCCGCCTCCTGGCCTCCATCCTGGCCAGGGCTGTCTCTCTCAGCCCGCTGTCGGCCCGTCGGCTGCGTCTCTCCACAGTGTCCAAAGGCAATTGCGTGGCCAAAGTATGACCATTGGTATCATTGGTATCAAGCTCAGTTTTATCACTAGTAGTTAATACAGTTTTAATTTTTTAAAGCATATTCTAAATTGTTTTAGTCCTAAATACAGCATTTTCATGCATAAACATGAATAAATAAACTAAAAATGTCAATACTACAGTAATATTGGCCACTTGAGGAGACCAAACCAATCAGAACACGCTGTTCAGTATCGTGGTCACTGATTGGCTCAGCCTCAGTTGGCATTAACATTTAGGGTTAAAAGAATGTAAAGGTGGTTAAAGGGTTTTAGTTCATGTCTAAAGGGCTCTCGTAATGTTAAAAAAAACTTATTTGGAGAGTCGTAAACAGGTTTTTATGCTCTAGCTATGAAAATATTTGCTTCACAATGAATGATTCTTACTTTCTTGTGGTCATATCCAGAACCATTTAACAGTGATAAACGAGGCACCACTGTACTGACCTTGTAGTGGTTGAGGTGTTTTCTTATGATGTCATCGCGCTTGGTCACCTCTTTCATGAGACGAGAGAAAACAGGGTTGGGGAATATCTTGGTTGGGGAAAAATTCAGTTGTTAGTAACTACCGGTATATCAAGTTTTGTTTGATTTATTATGAGATCAAGTTTTACTGACTCGAAGCAAAGGGAATGAGTCCAGGGCTGATATCCAAGCAGATCCCCACAGAGCGACGATCTCATTCAGACACTTGTGTAACTCCTGCAGCTCCGGAGAACTCTTTTCATACTAAAATGCCATGATTTACAATTATGGCTGATTCACACAAACATCTACTAAATGATACTCACGTCTTTCCCAAAAGTCAGTGTGGTGATCACATTACTGGCTGCCACTGTGAAGTCCTCAGACAGATCAACAGCACTGCCTTGGTAGTCCATCAGAACCTGCACTTACGATACATAGACGATTGTATGTGATACCAGACATTTGCAGGTAATTCTGGCAGTTGCTAAATGTAGAATACACGTCAATTTACAACTGGCCATCACACAACTACCTTGGCATTGTAGTAAATCAGCGTCTAAACATGTGTTGCCTGGACAAGTAGCCACGTCAATGCAGTATGTGTAGAAATCTTTATTTATAATTGAATCACTTGTTTATTTTTCAACAAGTTTTTAGTTATTTGTATATCTTTTTTTCCAAATGGTTCAAGAAAGACCACTATGAGCAATAGTTTGCATTGTTATACAATTTAATAATTCAGAAACTGATGACATAGTGCTGTATTTTACTTCTTTATCTTTTTTTTTCAACCCAAAATGCTTTGCTCTGATTAAGGGGTACTTGAATTAAAAAAATGTTCACAGGGGGGTACATCTCTGAAAAAAGGTTAAGAACCACCGCTCTAAAAGCCGTCAATGTTATTGTCACATATGCATGCACAGTAGATGGCAGCACTTTGTTGTGACAATGTTGTGACACTCCTGTTTAAGAGTGTCACAACATTGCTGTTTACGGCAGACAAACTGCCTTACGGTAGACGAAAACGTGACTGCTGTTGATGTGTCTTCTTGCTGCGCTGGGAGGACGATAATGAGACTGCCTAACAATAAACCCACATAAGAAACCAAGTATTTGCCCTCGATCATTCTACAGTTATAACGTCATTGGGCAGACACTCTGTTTATATTTTGGAAAAGTGGACGTGAAAACAGGCTGTCGACACGTCACTCGGGTACGCATGGAGCTGGAGGGGGTGTGGCCTCCAGCTCCGCATGAATTTCGAGAGATTTTCGGGAGAACATTTGTCCTGGGAGGTTTTCGGGAGAGGCGCTGAATTTCGGGAGTCTCCCGGAAAATCCGGGAGGCTGGCAAGTTTGGGTTGGCACATTGTGTAAATGGTAAATAAAAACAGAATACAAACCCCGTTTCCATATGAGTTGGGAAATTGTGTTAGTTTGAAATATAAACGGAATACAATGATTTGCAAATCCTTTTCAACCCATATTCAGTTGAATGCACTACAAAGACAAGATATTTGATGTTCAAACTCATAAACTTAATTTGTTTTTTTTTTGCAAATAATAATTAACTTAGAATTTCATGGCTGCAACACGTGCCAAAGTAGTTGGGAAAGGGCATGTTCACCACTGTGTTACATCACCTTTTCTTTTAACAACACTCAATAAACGTTTGGGAACTGAGGAAACTAATTTTTGAAGCTTTGAAGGGGGAATTCTTTCCCATTCTTGTTTTATGTAGAGCTTCAGTCGTTCAACAGTCCGGAGTCTCCGCTGTCGTATTTTACGCTTCATAATACGCCACACATTTTCGATGGGACACAGTTCTGGACTGCTGGCGGGCCAGGAAATTACCCGCACTCTTTTTTACGAAGCCACGCTGTTGTAACACGTGCTGAATGTGGCTTGGCATTGTCTTGCTGAAATAAGCAAGGGTGTCCATGAAAAAGACGGCGCTTAGATGGCAGCATATGTTGTTCCAAAACCTGTATGTATCTTTCAGCATTAATGTTGCCTTCACAGATGTGTAAGTTACCCATGCCTTGGGCACTAATGCACCCCCATATCATCAGCGAGGCTGGCTTTTAAACTTTACGTTGATAACAGTCTGGATGGTTCGTTTCCCCTTTGGTCCGGATAACACTATGGCGAATATTTTCAAAAACAATTTGAAATGTGGACTCGTCAGACCAGAGAACCCTTTTCCACTTTGCATCAGTCCATCTTAAATGATCTCAGGCCCAGAGAGGGCGGTGGCGTTTCTGGATGTTGTCGATAAATGGCTTTTGGTTTGCATAGTAGAGCTTTAACTTGCACTTACAGATGTAGCGACAAACTGTATTTAGTGACAGTGGTTTTCTGAAGTGTTCCTGAGCCCATGTGGTGATATCCTTTAGAGATTGATGTCGGTTTTTGATACTGTGCCGTCTGAGGGATCGAAGGTCACGGTCATTCAATGTTGGTTTGCGGCCATGCCGCTTACGTGGAGTGATTTCTCCGGATTCTCTGAACCTTTTGATAATATTATGGACGGTAGATGTTGAAATCCCTAAATTTCTTGCAATTGCACTTTGGGAAACGTTGTTCTTAAACTGTTTGACTATTTGCTCATGCAGTTGTGGACAAAAGGGTGTACCTCGCCCCATCCTTTCTTGTGAAACACTGAGCATTTTTAGGAAGCTGTTTTTATTCTCAATCATGGCACCTACCTGTTCCCTATTAGCCTGCACACCTGTGGGATGTTCCAAATAAGTGTTTGATGAGCATTCCTCAACTTTATCAGTATTTATTTCCACCTTTCCCAACGTCTTTATCTATTTTTGCTGTCATCAAATTCTAAAGTTAATGATTATTTGCAAAAAAAATATTTTTATCAGTTTGAACATCAAATATGTTGTCTTTGTAGCGCATTCAACTGAATATGGGTTAAAAATGATTTGCAAATCATTGTATTCCGTTTAAATTGACATCTAATACAATTTCCCATCTCATATGGAAACGGTGTCTGTCAAATGATTTCAGAAATCATTTTCAATCTATATTCAATTGAATAGACTGCAAAACAAGATATTTAATGTTTGAAATGGTAAACATTGCTATTTTTGGCAATATTAGCCCATTTGGAATTTGATGCCTGCATCATGTTTTAAAAAAAGCTGGCACAAGTGGCACTAAAGACTGAGAAAATTGAGGAATGATCATCAAACACTTATTTAGAACATCCCACAGGTTAACAGGCTAATTGGGAACAGGTGGGTGCCGTTCTATTATCAAACTATGTTGTTTTTGGTATTGTGCACATCAGGACCCATCCGTCCATCCATTTTCTACCGCTTATTCCCTTTCGGGGTCGCGGGGGGCGCTGGCGCCTATCTCAGCTGCAATCGGGCGGAAGGCGGGGTCTTTAAGGGCAAAACCACAAAAGATTTAAATCTTTTTTTTTAGAACACCACTTCCCTCCATCCTGAAGCCGGATTTGAATAGAAGATGTGAGACTACTGGTCTGGGTAAGGAGTCAGTTAAATTACAACAAGTTTTTTCTGCTTTGATTGTTTCAGAGTTGGACATGTGTTCTACTGAGGTGGCAAGCTATGATGCGTGCAGTTTATCAAAGCAACAAACAAACAATCGGAACATGCGTTCTACTGAGATTGGCAAACTATGATGCGTTCAGTTTATCAAAGCAACAAACAAACAATCGGAAAATTCCCGTCGTATCAATTCCTAGATATGGTCGTAATTATACTAAATGCACTGGGCATAATAAACACAACATTATTAATATTGCTACTACGGATAATTTGATCAACAATTCCCTAAAACAGCCCACTACCTATAATATAGGTTTTTTAAACATAAGATCATTGTCTCCCAAAATGTTGTTAGTTAATGATATCATCAGAGACAACGATCTTAACGTCATCGGTCTCAGCGAAACCTGGCTTAAACCAAATGACTTTTTTGCGCTAAATGAGGCATGTCCTCCTAACTTTACACATGCGCATATTGCCCGTCCCCTTAAAAGGGGTGGGGGGGGGGTGGGGGGGTCGCACTAATATACAACGAAAACTTTAACCTTAGTCCTAACATAAATAATACATATAAATCGTTTGAGGTGCTTACTATGAGGGCTGTCACACCGCTGCCTCTACAACTGGCTGTTATCTACCGCCCCCCAGGACCCTATTCGGACTTTATCAATGAATTCTCAGAGTTTGTTGCTGATCTAGTGACGCACGCCAATAATATAATCATAATGGGGGACTTTAATATCCATATGAATACCCCATCGGACCCACCATGCGTAGCGCTCCAGACTATAATTGATAGCTGTGGTCTTACACAAATAATAAATGAACCCACGCATCGCAACGGTAATACGATAGACCTAGTGCTTGTCAGGGGTATCACCGTTTCCAAAGTTACGATACTCCCGTATACTAAAGTATTGTCCGATCATTACCTTATACAATTTGAGGTTCAGACGCATGTTCGTCAAACTAATAATAATAATAATAACTGCATTAGCAGCCGCAACATTAATACGGCCATTAAACGACAACTCTTGCTGACCTACTGCCCTCGGTAATTGCACCATTCCCAAAGTATGTGGGCTCTATTGATACCCTCACTAACAACTTTAACGACGCCCTGCGCGAAACCATTGATAACATAGCACCGCTAAAGTTAAAAAAGGTTCCAAAAAAGCGTACCCCGTGGTTTACAGAAGAAACTAGAGCTCAGAAATTATTATGTAGAAAGCTGGAATGCAAATGGCGCACAACTAAACTTGAGGTACACCATCAAACATGGAGTGATGATAGTTTAATAACTTATAAGCGCATGCTTACCCTAGCTAAAGCTAAATATTACTCAAATCTCATCCACCGTAATAAAAACGATCCTAAATTTTGGTTTAGTACGGTAGCATCTTTAACCCATCAAGGGACTCCTTCCAGTAGCTCCACCCACTCAGCTGATGACTTTATGCAATTCTTTAATAAGAAAATTGAAGTCATTAGAAAGGAGATTAAAGACAATGCGTCCCAGCTACAACTGGGCTCTATTAACACTGATACGATTGTATGTACGGCGGATACTGCCCTCCAAAATAGTTTCTCTCGTTTTGAGGAAATAACATTAGAGGAATTGTTACAACGTGTAAATGGAATAAAACAAACAACGTGTTTATGACCCTCTTCCTGGGAAACTTATCAAGGAGCTCTTTGTATTATTAGGGCCATCAGTGCTAAATATTATAAACTTATCACTTTCCTCGGGCACTGTTCCCCTAGCATTCAAAAAAGCGGTTATTCATCCTCTTCTTAAAAGACCTAACCTCGATCCTGACCTCATTGTGAACTACCGACCGGTGTCTCACCTTCCCTTTATTTCAAAAATCCTCGAAAAAATTGTTGCGGAGCAGTTAAATGAACACTTAGCGTCTAACAATCTATGTGAAACCTTTCAATCCGGTTTCAGGGCAAATCACTCCACGGAGACAGCCCTCGCAAAAATGACTAATGATCTATTGCTAACGATGGATTCTGATGCGTCATCTATGTTGCTGCCCCTCGATCTTAGCGCTGCTTTCGATACCGTCGATCAGAATATTTTATTAGAACGTATCAAAACACGAATTGGTATGTCAGACTTAGCCCTGTCTTGGTTTAACTCTTATCTTACTGATAGGATGCAGTGCGTCTCCCATAACAATGTGACCTCGGACTACGTTAAGGTTACGTGTGGAGTTCCCCAGGGTTCGGTCCTTGGCCCTGCACTCTTCAGCATCTACATGCTGCCGCTAGGGGACATCATACGCAAATACGGTGTTAGCTTTCACTGTTATGCTGATGACACCCAACTCTACATGCCCCTAAAGCTGACCAACACGCCGGATTGTAGTCAGCTGGAGGCGTGTCTTAATGAAATTAAACAATGGATGTCCGCTAACTTTTTGCAACTCAACGGCAAAAAAACAGAAATGCTGATTATCGGTCCTGCTAGACACCGACCTCTATTTAATAATACAACTTTAACATTTGACAACCAAACAATTAAACAAGGCGACACGGTAAAGAATCTGGGTATTATCTTCGACCCAACTCTCTCCTTTGAGTCACACATTAAAAGCGTTACTAAAACGGCCTTCTTTCATCTCCGTAATATCGCTAAAATTCGCTCCATTCTGTCCACTAAAGACGCCGAGATCATTATCCATGCGTTTGTTACGTCCCGCCTCGATTACTGTAACGTATTATTTTCGGGTCTCCCCATGTCTAGCATTAAAAGATTACAGTTGGTACAAAATGCGGCTGCTAGACATTTGACAAGAACAAGAAAGTTTGATCATATTACGCCTGTACTGGCACACCTGCACTGGCTTCCTGTGCACTTAAGATGTGACTTTAAGGTTTTACTACTTACGTATAAAATACTACACGGTCTAGCTCCATCCTATCTTGCCGATTGTATTGTACCATATGTCCCGGCAAGAAATCTGCGTTCAAAAGACTCCGGCTTATTAGTGATTCCCAAAGCCCCAAAAAAGTCTGCGGGCTATAGAGCGTTTTCCGTTCGGGCTCCAGTACTCTGGAATGCCCTCCCGGTAACAGTTCGAGATGCTACCTCAGTAGAAGCATTTAAGTCTCACCTTAAAACTCATTTGTATACTCTAGCCTGTAAATAGACTCCCTTTTTAGACCAGTTGATCTGCCGTTTCTTTTCTTTTTCTCCTATGTCCCACTCTCCCTTGTGGAGGGGGTCCGGTCCGATCCGGTGGCCATGTACTGCTTGCCTGTGTATTGGCTGGGGACATCTCTGCGCTGCTGATCTGCCTCCGCTTGGGATGTTTTCCTGCTGGCTCCGCTGTGAACGGGACTCTCGCTGCTGTGTTGGAACCGCTTTGGACTGGACTCTCGCGACTGTGTTGGATCCATTATGGATTTAACTTTCACAGTATCATGTTAGACCCGCTCGACATCCATTGCTTTCGTCCTCTCCAAGGTTCTCATAGTCATCATTGTCACCGACGTCCCACTGGGTGTGAGTTTTCCTTGCCCTTATGTGGGCCTACCGAGGATGTCGTAGTGGTTTGTGTTGTGGTTTGTGCAGCCCTTTGAGACACTACTGATTCAGGCCTATATAAGTAAACATTGATTGATTGATTGATCGAAATCACAGCCAATAGTAGAAAATAATTAAAATATTTTATTCATACTGTTACACTGCCTTCATGTGTTTTTGTCTGATCATATTCATGATTCATAATGTAATAATCAATTGATCTCAAAAATGTAAAGTATCACTATCAGTATGTGGATGATCAATGCTTGTCGTAAAATTTGTAGTATCACCCGAAACTAATATAAAGTTTCCAAACAACTGACGAAAAAATGCTTGTTATATTGTGACAGAAGTGTAGATAGAATCATGTTACAGTAGAACGTAACCAGTTATAAGCAGTAAATTAACAAGTAGGTTAATATTATTTTTGAAAAAATATTCCAATCAGAAATGATGCAATATGTTACAGTCTATGTCAGCAGCCAAATTAGTAACTTGTTTTAAAACAATTCTATTATGGCACGCACGCACAAACATATGTGTGTATATATTTGTGTAAATATGTGTGTTCATATATATATATACATACATACATACATACAATTTTAGCTCTAATTAAACGCCCCAGCATAATCTTGCTTTTACATTACATAAACAAATCCTTTTACCCAACATTATTAGCATGTAGCTAGAAGCAATGGCTAATGACTAGCATAAAAAAGGGCTCGCAAACAAACGGCACACTGCAGAAATACTTCAAAGGTTTTGTTATTTTACTTCATTTTAGTTTGATTGAGTTTTATCATACAGGGGTTTGCTTATTCATACAGTTGTATGACAGCCAGAAAGGCTTCATTGTTACTTAAAACATTTCTTATACACCAAATAAAGGTTTTGTAATGGCAACAGTTTAAGGTTACATTATTTGCTATGGGGAGAAATATAGTCATAAAATTACTCTATACATCTTTGAAACTACAGTCATCGAAACCAGCGGTTCTCAAACATTTTTCACCATATTAGGAAAAAGCTTTGTTCTCCAACTACCACCATAATGACCAACATTAAAATACAGTATCATAGCAGGCCTAGTATTAATTAAAAACAAAGTATTTAACAAGTATATGTTATTTAATATGTTTGGCAAATGTAACATTGCAGACCGTTTGAACAGTAACAGTGTGTTGAAATATTTAAAGGCCTACTGAAATGAGATTTTCTTTTTTAAACGGGTATAGCAGGTCCATTCTATGTGTCATACTTGATCATTTCGCGATGATAAAGTTTGCGACTTTTGGTCGCTAACAGAAAAGCCTTGCCTTTACCGGAAGTCGCAGACGATGACGTCACCCGTTGATGGCTCCTCACATCCTCACATTGTTTTTAATGGGAGCCTCCAACAAAAAGAGCTATTCGGACCGAGAAAACGACAATTTCCCCATTAATTTGAGCGAGGATGAAAGATTTGTGTGTGAGGATATTGATAGCGACGGACTAGAAAAAAAAAAGTTAAAAAAATAAAACAATGCGATTGTATTGGGACGGATTCAGATGTTTTTAGACACATTTACTAGGATAATTCTGGGAAATCCCTTATCTTTCTATTGTGTTGCTAGTGTTTTAGTGAGTTTAATAGTACCTGATAGTCGGAGGTGTGTGTCCACGGGTGTCCTGATGCGCAGTGTCTCAGGGAAGTCGACGGCAGCTTTATTGACGGCGCAAGCTCAGCTGATCTCCGGTGAGAAGCGACTTTTTACCACAATTTTCTCACCGAAACCTGCTGGTTGACATTCGGTCGGGATCCATGTTCGCTTGACCGCTCTGATCCATAGTAAAGTTTCACCTCCGGGAATTTTAAACAAGGAATCACCGTGTGTTTGTGTGGCTAAAAGCTAAAGCTTCCCAACTCCATCTTTCTACTTTGACTTCTCCAATATTAATTGAACAAATTGCAAAATATTCAGCAACACAGATCTCCAAAATACTGTGTAATTATGTGGTTAAATCAGACGACTTTTAGCTGTGTGTGTGTGCAGCGCTCATATTTCCTAACAGTCCGTCACGTCACGCGTACATGTCATCATTACGCAACGTTTTCAAGAAGAAACTCCCAGGAAATTTAAAATTGCAATTTAGTAAACTAAAAAGGCCGTATTGGCATGTGTTGCAATGTTAATATTTCATCATTGATGTATAAACTATCAGACTGCGTGGTGGGTAGTAGTGGGTTTCAGTAGGCCTTTTATTAAGTGATTCTTTGGCACACCACTAGATGGAGCCTGCATTCCACCACATTTTGAGAATCAGTGCGTTACATTTACCTTGCAGAGGAGTGCTGCCTGCTTCTCAATCACTTCATGCAAAGAGTGCTGGCAGCATCGCAGCAAAGCGCCGTGCACCAGACGTCGATGGGCCCTCCACTCGTCATTGTAGTCCCCCAGAGAGATGGAGCGCCCGCCACCAGAGACGATATCCCCTGATGGACACACAAGCGTCACAGTAAATATATATCTATATTTTTACAAGGAAATATCTTTGACTGATTCACCCGTGAATGAAATGGGCCTTCCTGCAAAGTCGGACCATTTCTTGACCAGTGTTTCCCTTATGACCTTACTGCTATTTAGAACCACCATGCCTGGAAAACGAAACAATACTTTGTTGCACTCGCTATTTGCTGCACTAAAAAATGCAAAGGCGTCAAGCCTTACGAGTGTTGCCGCACTTAAGCTGGTAGATGTCCCCGTAGCGCTCTGCCAGATGGGTGAGGTGAATGGGCAGATGGTCGTGGGTCAACTCCATCATGTTGCCAATTAGAAAGTGGCTTGGAGGACTTGGGAGGGAGCAAAGTGAAGAAGAAGGAGGTCGAAGAATCCGACGCAGGGTCTGCCAAATGTGAGAGGAAGCTTTGAGACAGAAGAGAGACAATAAGAGGAAAAGGGCATGATCACAATGATTTATAACCTTCACTACTTTCACTATATTATTATCATTAGTCTGATAGATGTATGGCACATGTCAGATAATCTCTTTGCAGCACATGTCGGGGACAAAAAGTTGTGAAGACTTTCCTCAACACAATGCAAAAAGATCTACGGCAGACACGTCCTGCTGATAAACTTTGGCTGTCATAACATTTAAAAATGATAAAGAGTTTAAAATTAAATGCATGTATTGTAATATTTAGTGCGTTAACACATTTTGTATCATATCTCAGTATTCCAATATTTTACAGTAGACTTAATTATTGTTAGGTCAATCAATCCTTTAGGATGTCAATCAGAATAGTAATGTATTAGGTATTTCAAAAGTATTTGTTACCCTTGCAACCTCAAAAATCAACTAAAAGTATTATTGTTTTGATTTTCATTATTGTTTTTTAAAAACATTTAGTAACGTATGTACTTATTGAAAAAAACGTATTAAAAAGTTTTTTGTTTGTTTCTTAAAGGCCTACTGAAATGAGATTTTCTCATTTAAACGGGGATAGCAGGTCCATTCTATGTGTCATACTTGATCATTTCGCGATATTACCATATTTTTGATGAAAGGATTTAGTAGAGAACATCGACGATAAAGTTCGCAACTTTTGGTGCTGATAAAAAAGCCCTGCTTTTATCGGAAATCACAGACGATGATGTCACAAGGGTGAGGGCTCCTCACGTCCACACATTTTTTGTAATGGGAACCTCCAGCAGCAAGAGCTATTCGGACCGAGAAAACGACAATTTCCCCATTAATTTGAGCGAGGATGAAAGATTCATGGATGATGATATTGATAGCGAAGGACTAGAAAAAATAAATAAAATAAAAATAAGGTAAAAAAAAAAAAGGCAATTGCATTGTGATGGATTCAGATGTTTTCAGACACATTTACTAGGATAATTCTGGGAAATCCCTTATCTTTCTATTGTGTTGCTAGTGTTTTAGTGAGATTAAATAGTACCTGATAGTCGGAGGGGTGTGTCCACGGGTGTCTTGAGGCCAGTGTCTGAGGGAAGTCACGGCAGATACAAGGACGGCGCAAACTCCACAGATCTCCGGTAAGAGGCGACTTTTTAACACAATTTTCTCACCGAAACCTGCAAACAAATGGTCGTGATCCATGTTCGCTTGACCGCTCTGATCCATAGTAAAGCTTCACCTCCGGGTATTTTAAACAAAGAATCACCGTGTGTTTGTGTGGCTAAAGCTTCCCACCTCCATCTTTCTACTTTGACTTCTCCATTTTTAATTGAACAAATTGCAAAAGATTCAGCAACACAGATGTCCAGAATACTTTGTAATTGCGCAATGAAAAGAGACGACTTTTAGCCGTTAGTGGTGAGGCGCTAATATTTCCTGACACTCCGTGACATCACGCGCACGCATTATCATTCCGCGACGTATTCAACAAGAAACTCCGCGGGAAATGTAAAATTGCAATTTAGTAAACTAAAAAGGCCGTATTGGCATGTGTTGCAATGTTAATATTTCATCATTGATATATAAACTATCAGACTGTGTGGTCGGTAGTAGTGGGTTTCAGTAGGCCTTTAAGTCAAGGCAAACATCACTTTTTTTAAGCAGTGTTTTGGATCAAATAAAATAAAAAAGTAATTGTAGATGCTTTCTATTTGTTTTTCTATGTTTGTGTCTCTAAAACACAGTTTAAACTTCTGTTAATTTTTCTTAGTTTTTTGGTTGTATTTATTGTGTTTTTATACAAATTCAAAACAAACATAAATTAGAAAATACTATTTTTAATATGTAATATTTATTTTATATTATTTATTTTTCCTCCAGTGCTTCTGCTGTATAATATATATATATTTTTTTTTTGGTTAAAAATAAATAAATAAGTCAAATAAAAATACAACTCTTAAAATGAAATGCATGGTGCTTAAACTTTTGTGACACAACAAATAATTATTTTTGGTATTTTTTGTCCATAAAAACACTGACGTCTTGGGTTAAAGAAAATTACATTATTTTTATTTTTATTTTTTTCATCTAAAAAACATTTCCTCTATAGCAAGGTTTTGTTGTTTTTTTAATCACAGCATTTAAAATACAGTCTTTTTTGAAACCTCTGATCAGGGTAATAGTTACCTGGTGTTTTTCCATCGTCTCTGGCAGCAGATTTGTAGAAAATGAACGTGAGTGTGAGCATCAGCAAGAGAAGTGCAGCTCCAACACTGAACGCCGTCACCTCTATCGGCATCTTGTGTCTTCCACTCGGCTCGTCTTTAGGAAGCTGCTCATCGTGTTGTTTGCCACATTTATACTGATCTCAGCTGTCTGTGTGTGTCGATATTTTGTTTTTGTTGTCAAGGACATTATGTCATCGGAATGCACCGGCTAGTGTGATAAACTAGCAGTGTCTCTGCGAAGGGCGTGATAACACGGCCCGACCAGCATGACAGATAGAAGCAATGTTTTTTTTTCCTTGCAAAGAAATAGTGCAAACTTATGTTTCTAAACTGGGTGTGTTTAATGCAAAACCAGTCCACATCAGCCACATTGATTTCAATGGAGCGAGACAGTGCATATTTACAGTAGCAGTGAGACGAGTCAAAACAACATTGTGTTGAAGTGGATGAAAGGTAAAAAAGGATGTTTCTCTCGAGCTCACGACAGACGTGACCCTGCTGAGTCGGAACACACTTGGAGAGAGTCCTCTCTGTTCTTGTCGGACTGTCCTTAGCCGTGTGTCGCAGGAGAGAACCTGGACGGTCTGAACTTCATCTCGGTGAAGGGAATGGAGGAGTCTTTACCCTTCCAGTCTATCCACACCACCCCCTGTAGTGCAAAAAAAAAGATAAGATGTGATCCAACGGAAAAAACATGCAAAGACATTAAAGGTTGTGGTGGTCGGTCGAATGTACTTCACCTGATTGTTAGTGTTGATGCCATACAGTCCATTGAGGTTGGTTTTGTAGCAGTTTTTATACCACCAGCCTCCCATGTAGGCCCGAGAACAGTGGATCCCCAAAGAATCAGGGTCCTTGTCCAAGGTTGAGAATGGACGCCCATTATGGTACTTCATGGAATCACCTGTAGCCGACAATCACAATGTAGTATTTGCAAAGATTAACAGGATGTCCTGGGTATGACATTAAACTACATCCAGGCATGAGATGAGAGGTTGTGTGTGGGGTTAGTGAGTCCCAACTAACGTCTATAAAATGCACACAAAGAACCGTTTGCACCTTCTCTTGTGACTGGCGGGCGGTCAGTGCCATAAAGCTGAGCGGGTCCCTGGGTAAATGGGGTGCGGACAACCAACAGGACGGACTAAGTTCAACAGCCCAGTAAGGCAATTAGTCTAGGAGAACGATCTCTGATATAAAATACCCCTTCCAACCCGCACCAAGCCAGTGTGGAAGGTGTAGGCTAATAACCAGCATGAAAAGAGATCGTTCACTATGGCAGAAACATGCTGAAGCTTTCGTCCAGCAGTGGACTGACAACGGCTGATGATGAACAGGCGTCCAAATCCGGTCCGCCAAAGCTTTTTATTTGGCCCGCCGAACATCACTCAAATGGGCTTGATGAAACCATTAAAACTAGAGTTGATCATGTATGCAGTTACTCCTGCCACCCCACAGAGGGCAACAATGAGGCATATGTGTCACAATGATGCAGCAGTAAGGTTAGCAGAAGAAGACTACTCATTCAACCCTGTAATAAATCTAAATAAATTGTGAAAATCTGACTTTTAACAACTAGACAACAAAGTATGAATGTTCTGCCCCCAGCAAGTGCTCGAGTCATTGTTTCCTGCAACGGTAATCTAGGGGCGGTACCAGAAACCAGAGGGTTGCAGGTTTGCTTCCTGCCTCTTGATATCCAAATCACTGCCGTTGTGTCCTTGGGCAGGACACTTCACCCGTGTCACCGCTCACACTGGTGAATGAATGATGAATGAATGATAAGTGGTGGTGAATGAATGATAGGTGGCGGTCGGAGAGGCCGTAGGGGCAAACTGGTAGCCTCGCCAGTTTGCGGTATAGTTCGGTTGGTTGAGTGGCCGTGCCAGCAACTTGAGGGTTGCAGGTTCGATCCCCACTTCCGCCATCCTAGTCACTGCCGTTGTGTCCTTGGGCAAGACATTTTACCCACCTGCTCCCAGTGCCACCCACACTGGATTAATTGTAACTTATATATTGGGTTTGACTATGTAAAGCGCTTTGAGTCACTAGAGAAAAAGGGCTATATAAATATAATTCACTTCACTTCACTTCGGTCAGTCTACCCCAGAATAGGTGTGGCTACAAATGTAGCTTACCACCACCAGGTGTGAATGACTAATGGATTCCCACTTCTCTGTGAGCACTTTTAGTATCTAATAATAGAAACGTGTGATATCAAATGTAATCCATTATTATTATTATTATAACTTCACATGTTTAAGCTTTATCACACAACTTGGTCAGATCTTGGTATGTAGATATTATGCATAAAGATATTTACGGTAGTTTGTTTTGTATTGAAATTGCTGACTTTGGGATGTCTTTTGTATTCGTGGTCAAGTTATTTGTCTGAGAGTTACTTTAATACAAGAAGCGCTACATTTAACCAATAGAGGGAGACAATGATACACCTTAGGACTAATTGTAATGAATCATATTCATTGTGTGCAATGTTTGATGTGGATGTTGTTTTATTTCTATATGCGTAAATAACTGTATTTTATTGTGTGAATGTATGAACACTAAACCTATTTTATTTCTGTAAAATACACAACGGACATAATGTAAAATGCAAAATGTACGTTATACATTTGTAATGTTTTTTTATGTTAATATTTTTTAATTTTACTAACCTAAATTAAGGAAGAGGTGTAAAGAAATATAACTGAGGGAGGAAACGTTTTTACAAGAAGGGACATCAATTCTCAACAAAAATTCTGGAGCTTCTATTTCTTCATGCTGTTAACTATCTGTCTAGCTGCACACGCTACAAAACAAGTAACAAGGGCTGAATAATTAATTTATTGACAGTGCAGTGTGCAATGAAGTAAACACAGTCTCTAAATAATATAACTTGTGCAGGCATTTTCTGATGAAACATCCAAATTTCGATGTCCATAAATTAATTATTCAGCTCTTGAAACTGCGGCCCTCTTCATTATGTGGTTGAATAGCCTTGCGCTAGACTGATACTTTGCATGTTAAGGCAAACAATCGCACCTGCTGTTCCTGTGTATCCCGACACGCTGAGGGCATAATTGTTCTCCTCTGAATCAATGGAGAAGTTGGCGTAGTGAGCATAAGAAGTGTCATTTCCCGACCTCAGGTCCACCCTCAGACTCACTGGACCGATGCTGCTCAGGTTGTGCAGCAACTCGTTCCCTGGTGGGGAGAGACAGAAAGCAAGACCTGTGAGTCATTTACTTTATCACGCTTATCCGAGACCAGCTGTCTAAGTAGGCATGCCCAGACTTCCCTGTCCCCATCCACCTCCCCCTTCTTCAATCTGAGGCGCTGTAGACAACATTAATTGCTTTTAACTAGGGCAGGGGTTGGCAACTCGCGGCTCTATAGCCGCATGTCTTTAGTGCCACCCTAGTGGCTCCCAGGAGTTTTTTATAAATATAGGAAAATGGAAAAAGCTGGGGGAAAAATATATTTCTTGTTTTAATATGATTTCTGTAGGAGGAAACACCTGACACAAACCTTCCTAATTGTGAGAAATAAACATGAATCACTGATGAGAGAATTTGGCGAGCGTGGTTTTGCCCTACTAATTTTGGTAGTCCTTGAACACACCATAGTTTGTTTACATGTACAACAGTTTCCGACGCTGCCACAGAAAGACATGTTTTATGCCACTCCTTTGTCTCATTTTGTCCACCAAACTTTTTATGTTGTGTGTGAATGCACAAACATGAGTTTTGTTTATGTTATTGACTTGTTGGAGTGCTAATCAGGCATTTTTGGTCAGTGCATTATGCCTCGTTTGTAGGTATATTCGAGCTCATTTAAGGTCCCTTACTTAAGTGCTCTGTACTTAATTTATATTTGCATGTCTCATGACACATTATCTGTATGTAATATTGGATGCATTTCTGATTGTTGTTTGTGTCTCGTTACAGACCACAACAAACGTTACCCAGCTTGCAAAGATTGTAATCTATTCATTAGAAGAAGACAGCCTGAGGGCTGTCAAACGATTAAAATATTTATCACGATTAATTGCAGTTTGTTCATAGTTAATTGACAATGAATCACGATTAATCACAAATAAATATATTTTTTCTTCATTAATAAGTGTACTGGACAATTCGTTTAATAATTTATATTTTAACATTATGCTTTTTGAAACAACTCTACACAAAAAGGACGAATACACTTTTAAAGAAAATCAAAAAATACTTTCAGTGTGTTGGTGTCTGGCCAGATTTTGCATTTTGTAGGAAAACAGTATTTGTATTTCTGCTGTAGGAGCACTTGCATTAAGAGGAGGAGCAACACCATTCTTTGGATCCTAGTTTCACGCATTTTTAACACAAAATGGTTTGATTGTCAAAGATGTTAGGTAATCTAAAATGTGATATTTCTACCTGAATAAATGCTTCTAATGTTCTGTACATTACATGTTGTACAAGTTAATGGTAGTCATATCTCTGCATGACAATCTTTTAACCTTCTCTTTTTTCTTAATACGACGTAATAATCCACCTGTTATCAATCAGATGATCAATCAGAACAGGTTATCAAAGAATATTCGGTAGAGATGGGAACACTGTGTAGTGAACTGTAATTACCCGATGTGGGCAGTAGAGGGCAGTGGCAGGCATGACTGTGGTCTTAGACCTCGTCTCAGTAGGAGTGAAGAAGGAGACGAGAAAGTGTTCGGAGGAGCTGTCATGTGTGTGTGTGTGAGTACATGTTGCGCTTCGGCCTATTTAGTTCCACCCACCCATCCATTTTCTAACGTTTGTCCCGTTCGGGATGCGGGGGTGCTTGAGCCTATCTCAGCTGCATTCAGGCGGTAGGCGGGGTACACGTTGGACTTGTCGCCACCTCATCACAGGGCCAACACAGATAGACAGACAACATTCACACTCACATTCACACACTAGGGCCAATTTAGTGTTGCTAATCAACCTATCCCCAGGTGCATGTCTTTGGAAGTGGGAGCAAGCCAGAGTACTAGGAGGGAAACCACGCAGTCACGGGGAGAACATGCAAACTCCACACAGAAGGATCCTGACCCCAGGATTGAACCTGGGACCTTCGTATTGTGAGGCACATGCACAAACTCCTCCACCGTGCTACCCCCTATTTAGTTTGACAGTGCGATTTGTGAACATAAATATAATGCTGATTTGTTCAAAGACAGTCTACTTTCGTAATATTGCTGCCGCTATTACAATAAACTTTATTTAAATCTGCAAGAAAAAATAGGAATATCACAGAATAATATTACAAAACATCTTTGACAAAGAATGATCGTTTTGTAAGACGATTTTTTGTTGTTTTGTTGGTTAGATCGGATATGAAGCTTAGCGCTATAATTGTGAAGCCTGAAGTGTGTGATTGGTAAGAGTAACATATTTTGACAGAGTGACTTTGGAATTCCTCGCTACTGTCTTTTTCCTGCTGAGCTTTTATTCCATCTTACTAAATCAGTTCGAGTAACAATCGACATTTTAACGCACTCGACTGTAATCCAAACTTGGACGTGAAGCTCCTCTCCAATGATGTCATCTCACGGCGACTGAAGGTAAAATGGTCTTGTCTTATTCTTAAAATAACTTGTCATGGTTGTGGACCTGAGACTTGGAAAAATGTCCCGCTTTCTTTGTGCATTTATGCTCGCTATTTTCAAGCTTGTGGCTCCACCGTAACTGGACGACATCACATTTCCTCACGCTAAGGAGTCAGGACCTTAATCGCGTGTTTAAAAAATGATTGCCGCCAAAGGAACTTATAGTTAGCGTGTTATTATCGCATTAAGTTTGACAACCCTACTTTCAACACAACAGAATGGAAGGAGTGAGTGTCCTGATCACGAAGTGGCAAAGCATATCACCCTGAACCTTCTGATACTATTACACACAACAGCTTTAGTAGGCAGATAAAGGGTTTTGTTTAGGTTGGTGCATGGTCTACATAAGTAAGGAACCGCCGGTGTCCTAAATTGGGGCCGACTCACAAAACATTGCCATTAAAAGCTGTGGCTGTAGACAACTTCCTGATGTGTTTATTAACGACGCAAGATGGCTGTAGCTATGTTTGATGCATCATGTAAGGTCATCATTCATGTTGAAGAGGTTAATTTAGCCTACTGAGGTGTATTTATAAATGGTTGATTTATATAGGCTAGTAAGGTTCCATCCAACCATTTCAGCTGGGATGGAACAATCCATATAACACGTCACAGACAACGTCACGCTAACATCACGTGACACCTCTGATGAAGGCTGCAGAAGCAAGGTAGCCCAAACTTGTCAGGTACAAAACTTTACCTTACTAGCCTATATAAATCAACCATTCATAAAAAAAAAAGCTTATCATTCAGCCATTTTATCTTCCCGTGCATGCGCTTTCTTACGTAGGTTGTGCTACTCAGCTATTGATCAAACTATTGTTCGTTACACTTGCTGCACTGTTGTTGGCAGTCGTATTGACCTATGTAATTGGCTCTGTTGCTGCTGTGTTGTTTTGGATATTCTCTTTGGAGTGGCGAACATGGATGTGAAATAGATAACTTTTCCTTCCTTCTTTCCCATGCAATTCAAATCCAAAAATGTACCGAGCCAGAACTCTTCGCTGAGGTTTCCAAAGCCGGCTCTATATTCACTCCAGGTTCTGTAGAAATCTGTCTTTCCACCCATTCTTCTTTGAAACACCTAGACCAAAAACAACAAATTACAGTATTTTAAATATGTACTAGCATTTCTGCTTTTTTTTTTTTTATTGAAATAACATAATTTCACCGTCCAACCGCCTCCATCAGTCTCCATGTCACAGTAGACTCTCACGACCTGTCCCTCCCTGCCCTGGGGATATATGTCCACCTCCCCAGACTGAAGAGCTCCATTCAGCAACTCCTGGGAGCACTCCGTAGGGTACGGGAAACGCAGCTTTCCTGCACAATAGGAAAAAAACCGTGAGTGCTATCAGAAAAGGCTATTGCCCAGTTTGGGGTTTTGTGTTTACCTGTGATGAATTCAGTGGTGACAATGGACGTGTATTGTCCATCTCTCTCGCCTTGTACCAGAACAATATAGCGTGACATGGGTAACAGGCCTGTCAACTTATATTCTGTGATAGTGGACTCCAGGAGAAGCTCCTAATATAAACATTAAAACATCTTCTTTAGTCATCATATCAATGTTTAGGCTTGAAGTACAGTGGAACCTCGATCTATGAAAACCTCTACTTGCGACCTTTTAGATTTACAAAGTTTTAGATTGAGCCAAATAGGCCTCCGCGTACGAACCACGTGTCTGTGTACGAATGCTTCTTTCATTCATTTTGTATCCCGCATGCAGGCAAAAAGCGTGGTGCAGCATTTTGGGGAGGCTGTGCAAAACATTACTGGTCACTTCTAAGTACTTTAGCGTGTCTGCCTTTTCTGTGTTTTATCGCCTTTTGAAACATTTTGTCCATTTTGCCAACTCAATATGAGACTCAAAAAGACAACAGGCCACTGTGGAAAGGAGGGGGCAATCGCTGTGGAGTTAAAAAAAGAAAGAAAAATAAATTAATATTTGCAAGGAGTACATTAATGGCACTCAAAAGTATAGAACCACCGACGAAGCACGCTTCATATCAAAGCACGTTTTAAATGGAGCTAGACCGGACGTTTTTGTAAAAAAATGCCAAAACAGATTTGTTTCAGGAGCTACCTGTCATTTTGCAGCACCTCTTTCAAACAATCCCCCCGATCCTTCTCTTCTCTGCTTTCTGACTGTCTGCTCCTATCTTGTCAGATCCTCTTTTACGGCGGTTGATGTAAGTGTATTTTATTTTTTAAAAGTTTATTATTGTAGCAGTAATGTTGTAGAAGTAAATAATTTTTTTTCTGATAGTTTGTGAGGGCACCAAAGGGACTGTTTGCGCGTGTTGGCAGAGCAGCGCATACAGCACAGTTCAGCTTGTTTTTGTTTTGATTTGTTAATAGAGAGTACATTGATTGATCACTCTGTTGTTATCCGCCCATCCATTCATCTTTTTTTACTGCTTATCCATTTTTGGGTTGTGGGGGGGCGGGAGCCTATCCCAGTTGCACTCAGCAGAAGGCATGGTACACCCTGGACAAGTTGCCAACCAATCACGTAATGTTTGATAGATATACAGTACTGTATAGTACTTCAAATTCTGTTGAAAGTGTACAAAAATGTTAACTAAAATTTTTACTTTATTTAAGCCTGGAACTCATTCATATTTACAAGTTTTTTTTCATGGAGAAATTTGCTTTACTATTTGAACTTTTCGATTTATCAACCCTGTTTGTAAATTGAGTTTCCACTCTACTAATAATCATTTTTTACCTTTGCCACCTCTCCTACCACCTGGTAGATCAGTCTGTAGCTGTGATAAACTATGGTAGAACTTTTCCAAGTGATCAGAGCAGATCGGGCATCCACCTCACTAGCTTTGAACACTTGAGGAAATAAAGAATAAATCACTGTTAAGTTGTTATCTTACCAACAAAATTGTCTTACTTACTCACCATTAGCTGTAGTAAATAAAGTTGTAATCGCTGCGCTCTGCAGACTGTCCTTCTGGCTGAGAACTTTGACAGTGTACACGGTGCCTCTTTGCAGGCCTCTCAGCTGGTGCTCCACTGAGTTTCCAGACACCATTACTGTCACCGTTACATTCGGTGCTGCGGTGAGGAGAATCATTAAATATACCAGTTATCTCGATTTAATATAGTTCAAGCAGGTTTGAAATTCTAACGCTCACTCTTAGAAGACTCATAGCTGATGATAAAGCGGTCCACCTTCCCCAAGCTGGGGCTCCATTGCAACACTGCTCTGGTATCTGTCACGTTGATGGCTCGTAGGTAAGTTGGAGGTGCAGGCACTTCAAATAAGTTACAAAACACAAATAAGATTTTAACAACATGGCTTGCATTGCACCAGTCACAGTATCTCACAAAAGTGAGTACACACATCACATTCTAACAGCCATTATTATTTAAGTGAAATGTCTCAAGAGACAATACTATAGGAATAAAACTTGGATATACTTTAGAGTAGTCTGTCTACAGCTTGAAAATCAATATATATTGACTATGTGCTGGAATTGGTGCTGGACAAGTCGCCACCTCAAGTTCATGAGGAGAAACATGAATTTAAACATGCACTGTGACATTGTGAAGGGAAGCATGACCCGCTCCCTTGGGAAAAGTGAGCCACATTGCAGTTTTTCAACATGATAATGACGGCAAACACACCTCCAAGATGACAAGTGCCTTGCTGAGAAAGCTGAGGGTGAAGCTGATGGTCTGGCAAAGTAGGTCTCCACACATCAAACCAATTGAGCATGTATGGGGAATTCTCATGTGGAAGCAATGTGGATGACTCTGTGTTGACTTTTTCTTAGCGGATAGTACAAATATACAGTATACTGCTTTCAAAACGGTACACTGACTAGTCCAAGTAACATGCCAGTCATGTATTATTGTCCCACAAGAATACATAATAAAATAGTTTCTCAAATATGATGGGCGTACTCGTTTTGTGTCGGATTCTGTGGGGTTAGTGCATTCAGTACTGCAGAAGTCTTTTGATGCTAGAGATGAATGGAATGTGTGGTGTACCTGTGGTAATAATAGACAGAAGAGCATCACTTTGGGCTTTGCCTTGTGTAGAGGTTACAGTGACTATGTAGGATGATCCAGCGGACAACTTGGAAAGAACAACATGAGTCTGCTGGGAGTTCAAGCTAACCGAACGTGTTTCTCCTTGAAGGACAACAGTGGAAATACAATGTTTATCTTGATTAACCCAAGTGGTAGTGGTCTTCTTACATACCACAGCATAACTGACCTGTTACAATGTGGGTGTATGTGACTTTGTAGCCTGTGATGGCGGTCTTGGGTTTGGACCAAGACACCATGAGTGATGTTTCTGTTATGTTCGTAAATACCATATCGGTGGCTGCCTCAGGACCTACAGCAGGAAAATGAGAAGGTGTCGACACATGGATGCATTCACTGTTTCTCAAGACAGTTCTTAGTGTATGTGGCCAAATTTGTTTTACCTGTAGCTGCAATAACTCTGTGAATACTGGATCTTCTGTCAGCAGCAGTACCATGTATGTGCAGGACATAGCGTGTGCTAGCGCGAAGGTTACTGAACTCAACTGACCGCACACTACCAGGAACCACTATTAACATTCTCTTAGTTTCTGCTTTACTTCTGGATCCACCAACTTTAACTGAAGAAGTTGTGATCTCCTTGTGCACCTTGACCTCTTTTGCATTCTTTGCTGCTTGGCTATCTCCCTCAAAAGCCTCCTCTTCAAACTCCTCATAGTCCCTCTCATTGTCTTCAGTTCGCGGCTCTCTTCTGATTACTGTGAAGTTCTTGAACATTCCTTGTGGTGCTGACCACGTCAGGATGAAGCTGTGGGACGAGATGTTCATAACCCTAACTGAACCTAACCCCCCTGTACTTTTGGTCCTTGCCATAGAGCCACCATTGGCGGTTGTTTGGCTCTGTCTATTTTCATCGACAACAGTAGCATTCACAATGTACTGACTTTTTAGATTGACTCTCCCTTTACCGCTCTTAATGTGTGTCCCATCAACAGAGTGCACACTTATGGCATCTCTTCCTTGTCCCGTCTTGTCATCCACAGAGTGTGAAATTACTATATATGTACCATGTCCAGTCTTAATATCAGCAGACTGTTCAGTAATGGTGTCTCTCCCCTTTCCAATTTTGCTAGCATCTGTTTTTCTGTTGTCAACAGAGTTCACAGTTGTATAACGGATCCTTTCACCAGTCTTACTGTCAACAGAATAAGAAGTTATGGTATCTCTCGCTTTTCCTGTTTTCACAGCATCTGTCATTGTTGTAGTTTGTCGGCCTGGCTCCATTTTTCCGTCAACAGAGTGAATAGTCATAGTAGCTTTTTCTTTCCCAGTTGTGGCATCAACAGAATGCATCGCTGTATCTCTACCCTGTCCAGTCTTGCTCACATTTGTGTTTCTGTCATCAACAGAATGCAAAGTTGTAGTATGTTTGCTTTGTTCTGTCTTGCCATCACCAGTTTTTGCAGTGATGATGTTTCTACCTTTTCCAGTCTTACTTTTAACAGAGTGCACAGTTATGGTAAATCTCCCTTTCTCAGTCTTTGCATCCACAGATTGACCACTTGCATTTCTTCCCTGCCCATTAATGCCATCAGCAGAAGACACAGTTGTATCCTTACCTTTAGCAGTCTTCCCATCAACAGAGGGCAAAGGTGTAGTGTGTCTGCTTTTTCCAGTCTTACCATCAATAGAGTGCACTGTGATGGTAGCGCTTCCTTTTCCGATCCTGCTAGTATCTGTGTTTCTGTTATCAACAGAGTGGAATGTTGTACTTTGTCTCTCAGTCTTACCATCAGCAGTCTGCACAGTTATGGTAACACTCCCTGTACCGGTCTTACCATCAACAGAGTGCACTGTTGCAGCCTCCTTCCCTTTTTCTGTTTTGCTAGCATTAGTTGTAGTATGTCTGCCCTGTCCAGTCTTTCTATCACTCAAGTTCTCAGATAAAGTGTCTACTTTGACCTTTTTAATCAGTTTGGGCCCTGAATGTTGAGTAGAATTATTTTCAAATACTGTTGATTGCTCCATGGCGTCTTTTCCAATTCTGGTTTTGTTGGCGGCCATAATCCTGGTAAGCATTTTTGCAATTTTACCTGTCCCATTTGACTTTATTGTTGTCGTTGAAACAACAATCTGGGTTGTGTTACTTTGAGGTTCATCTTTTAGTTGGTCAGATTTAGAATAGGATTTAACTATGGTTCCTTCCTTTACAAATGTGAGATCAGTCTTTTTAGGATCCATGAGTGCTGTGTTGGCTGCAGTTCGAGCTTCTTCATGCTTTCTTCCTCCATGCTTCAACAACGCCTGGCCAACAGTTGGACTGGATATCTTTGTGTTACCCTTTATGATAATTTTCTTCCCATAAGCATCCAGGTTGACTTGTGCTTTTATAAGATCTATTTTAGCTGTAGCTGCTAACTTTGATTTAGTGTCAGCCTCTTTGGTATCAGTTCCCTTCTTTTCCTCCTTCTTCTCCAGGTGCTCTGATGTGCTGGTTCTTTCTTGGTTTTTTTCTTTGATAGTGCTGCTGTCTTTGTTCACCTTCTGGGATACTGTGTCCATTTTTATCTTAATTGTCCCCTTGAATTTTTCTGGGAATACAGAGCATAATGGTTTTCAGTAAATAATGAATACCTGATATAAACATTGTCAGTTAAAGTATCACTTACTTTTATTACACTCAGCTCCTTGGGCACAATCACTGCAGTCTGGACCCAGAAATCCTCCCTGGCAGACGCATTTTCCCTTCTGACATTTCCCATTGCCACTACAATCATTTGGACAATTTGCAGAACATGGACCTAGGCGGCAAACACAACAGTGACACAATATTGGAGAGACTTTCTAACATGTAGGGCAAAACTCATAAAACCTTACATTTCTCTTTTAGAGAGGTCATCTCCCTCTCCAGACGGGCCAAGCGGATTTTCAACCCTGCCATCTCTGAATCACATCCACCGGCACAGCCACCAGGCATTAAACTGATCTTATGTGTCATGACCAAGGGAGCACCAGGTTTTAAGCTTACTTCATGCTCTGTGGTTTGGCTGGGCTCGCAGTCATTAGCAACTACCACCTTAATAGGCTGTGCAGGAGCAGTCTTTACTTTGTTGCTGCCGGAATTTTTAATGAGCGAGGCCTGATCTGCTGAGGCCTTTGCAGAGATGGATGCATCAGTCTGAGCCATGTTGGTTGGTTTTACTCTAGAGTTCTGTATATCATCGGCAGTGGGAAATTTGAGATCTCCAGTGTGGTTTGTATAAGTTGTGGCCTTTTCTTTGACAGATACAGAATTACTGGATGTTGTAGTTTTCGTTGGGGTTGAGAGAGCAGCCTGGGCAGTAGATGCAGGCTTGTCTTTTGAGTTCTTTGTATCAACAGTAGACAGAGATTTTCCCACAGCCGTCTGATTGACAGAGGCCGTGGACCTATTTTTGACAACTGCAGAACTGTTAGCTGTCGTATCAGTCCGTACTATAGGGGCTGGCATGTCTTTGGAGTTCTTCATTTCACCGGTAGAGGGAGATTCCGTAGCAACTGTCTCATTGACAGAGGCAGTCAGCTTCTTCTTGGAGGTTTTACTGCTACCGGCTGACTTTGTGGACATTGACTGGGTATTTAGAACTATGCTGGGGGTTGGCTTGACTTTGGCAAACTTCCCATTGGTGGTTGAAGGAGATTTCTCAGATGATGTCTGATTGACAGAAAGTTTGATTTTATCTTTAGTGGTATTAGCTCGGTTGACTGATGAAGACATTGCTGATACTGACTGACCATTTGCAATTTCAGTGGGTCCATGATTGGTCTTCGTAAACTTCACATCACTGGCTGGTGTGGATTTAGCTAAGCCTGTCTGGTTTACTGACACCGTGTGCTTATCTTTCTTGACCACAGATATACTAGCTGTGGATGCCTTTGACGAAATGGACATAGTGGTGGGGTTTACGACTTGGTTGGGCTTGCTTCTGGCACTTGCTGTGGTGTTTATTGTTGGAGGTTTTTGGTTGGGGAGAGGAGTGGGTAAAACTATCTGATTTATATGGTTTGTCTTTAGGGTGGGGCGCCCATTTGGTTTTGTGGGACCAGCAGAGCTGGTTTTCGTTTTCAAAATGATTAAAGTGACATTGGTTTTAGTCAAGTCATTTCCTGTGGAGTTTTTCTTCTGATTTGTTGTGGCTTGAAGAGAGGGAAATGGGGTAAGGAGGAGGAGAAGTCCCAGTGTAAACAGCATTTTGAGCCAGTAACAGTCACCGGGGATTAGATGTATGTTACTCCTTAGATTGTAAACTCCTTCTATGTAAGTGGTGGTAAGCAAGCTTTAACCTACAAATAAGAAGAAATGAACAATTAATTGTCACGGAAGGTTATACATACATCTATGATATCTATGTACAATTAGGTTATAAAATATTATAAGTACTGGATCCCAAAGGAAATATAGTTTTAAGTCTTAACTCTATGAGTTATGTAAATGTAAAGGTTCACAAGAAATCTAAAAACGTTAAAGCTGTATAATTTTTGTATTACTGTAAATTAAAATATCAATAGTTTTATAACAAATCACTATAGCCTTATTGCAATAAACCATGACTGATCACACTATACTTTAGAAATAGACCATTTTAAATTTAGCCTACACCACATTTGAGGTAACAAAATGTGCCAGTGTTCCGACCCTCACCCATAATAGTTTATTCATCAGCTTGCCCAATCCAAATTAGATGGTTTCGAACAGGAAAGGAGAAGGTGAATTGAGTGTCTGATGGTGAGACCAAGTAGAGAGCTAACAGTGGGGGACTGTATAGAACTGTGGAACATTGTATGTCTTTCACGTCACAGATGCTTACATAAGCTAACATGAGCTCCAGTAACAATAATAAAAGTCATAGAAAAATATTTCAAATAAATGCAAATAATTTGATCAAAATTAAACAACAGGCAAACAATTTGAGATGCACGCTTATCTAAAATTAGAGTTCAGCAATTTTGTGAATTTTTATTTTTTTGTGAATTACATTAATATAGCTCTTTTCTCTCGTGACTTAAAGCACTTAACATAGTGAAACCCAATATCTAAGTTACGTTTAAACCATGTGTGGGTGGCGCTGGCAGCAGGTGGGTAAAGTGTCTTGCCCAAAGACACAATGGTAGTGACTAAGATGGCGGAAGCTGGTATTGAACCTGAAACCCTTAAGTTGCCGGCACGGCCGCTCTACAAAGTGAGCAACGCTACCCCAATTAAGAGTACATTTGATCATCAATACTGTAATTGGCTTTGTGGGATTGCATTTCAAAGTTGTTTTTTTTGTTAATCAAATTCATAACTCACTGTTATGCTAAATCATATGCAGTTTACGTGAGGACCCAACCGAACACAATTACTAGTACACCTGCACAATCTAAAAATCAAAGAATAAACCAAAAAACATTACTATGTATAAAACCATGTTTAATTAAAAACGTCACTTACCCTAAAAATGATTTGGATAGTTTATCTCTGTTTGGTTCCTTCCATCTGATCGGAAAATCATATGTAGACTTGCGGGGTGGAAGGTGAGAGGAAGGATAAAGGAGGCGAGGGATAAGTTTGCTCCTACTTAAGGGACCACTACCTCACTCCCCAACTCCACCCCCAGTGGCCCCACTCTCAACCAACACTGAAAATATTTTAACTTGACAAAAACACAGATGTCATTCCTTTTACTTCAAACATTTCATGGATCTGTGATGCAAGCATTTACTTGATATGTAATTCAAGATTGTATCATTTATGTTTATATTCAATTTGCTCTACAACAAAGGTTATCATTTGCATGCATTTAATGATGACAAACAAAAACATTGACTTGACAAACAGTCCTGTCTGAGAATCATGATTCAGCTGGAATACATAACAACACTGTAGGTATTCTGCGCCCACTGAGGGGTCCAGGAAACTCTCGCTATATGAATTGACCGTTTGTAGGCATTAATGAGATGTAGCTACGCCGCAGTTATGTAAGAGACCAAATATCCAGCGGATTTTAAGGAATGCTCTGTGGAGGACGCGCAAGTTAGACCAAAATGGCCACCCACCATCCCTACTTTTATAAACCACATGAAGACAGGTTAACTGAGGCTTTGCAGCAAACGGGCATGAGTGACATTTTGCAGAGGAGCAACAGATTCAACTATCACAGTATGTTCTCTCTATTAATACAACAGCAGGAAATTACAGAACCTATTCAATTATTATTATTTCAGTCAATCAATCAATCAATCAATTAATTCCTTTATTGTCATTGTCATTAATAACACTTAAGTCATACATGTCAACAAGATTTCGTTTGAGCTTTGTCCAGCGGCATAGAAACTACATTGATGTGCAGGTTGACCATAGTTTACAGTTTAGTTTAGCGTTTGTCTATGAGAACGTGTATAGAGGGACGTGGTGGGGGGGTGGGGGGGGCAGTCAGATGTCTGATGCTGCAGCAATGCAATGTCCAGAGCACGATTATTGAGGTGGTGAAGAGTGAGGTGAATAGATGGTCGGGGCCAGTAAAGGGCATGCTTTTCATTTAGTAGTCTCACAGCCTGGGGATACAGACTGTGAGACATTCTGGTGGTCCTGGCGCGAATCGATCTGTACCTCCTTCCAGAGGGTAGCAGGTTGAAGAGGCCACGTGCTGGATGGTAACTGTCCTTCAGGATGTTGCGTACTCGCTTTAAGCAGCGAGCTGTGTACATGGCACTCATCTCTGGGAGTACAGTCCTTGAAATTTTCCCTGCCGTTTCAACCACTCGCTGGAGGGCCTGTTGGTTTGCTTTAATGCAGCTAGCGAACCACACTACAAAGCCGTAGGTGAGGACATTGCTGATGGCACAGTTGTAAAAGTTTACCATTGATTTCTGCGGAATGTTTGCGCATTTTAGTTTCCTTAGAAAGAAAAGACGTTGGGCCTTTCCGACTGTAGAAGCAGTGTTAATGTCCCAGCATAGATCTTCTGTGATGGTCACCCCTAAAAATTGGAATTGTTTGACCCTTTCTACGAGATTGTTATTAATTACAAGTGGAGGGTGTTGTTTCTGCCTTTTCCTGCGGAAGTCTACAATTAGTTATTTGGTTTTGTTGGTGTTAAGAACCAAGTTGTTTTTAGCACACCGTGAAGCCAGCTGTTGGACCTCTGCACTGTATGCTGTCTCATCATTGCTGCTGATGAGCCCAAGCACTGTGGTGTCGTCGGCATATTTGACAGTGAGGTTGGATGTTGAAGAGGCTATGCAGTCATGTGTGAGGAGAGTGAAGAGCACAGGGCTTAGCACACAACCTTGTGGGGCACCGGTGTTGATGATGAGCGTGGCAGAAATGTGCTCACCTATTTTCACATACTGTGTGCGATTTCTTAAAAAGTCCAAAATCCAGTTGCAGAGGAAGGTGTTCAAACCAAGATTGTGAAGCTTAGATCTGAGTCTGTTTGACCTTATTGTGTTAAATGCTGAGCTGAAATCGACAAAGAGCAGTCTTGCATAAGTGTCCTTAAATTCAAGATGTTCCAAGAGCCTATGGATTACAATAGCGAGGGTGTCTTCGGTCTATCGGTTCTCCCGGTATGCGAACTGATATGGGTCAAAAGATGGTGGTATTGCCTTTTTAATATGTTTCAATATCAGTCTCTCCATGCATTTAGCAGGTATGGAGGTGAGTGCAACAGGTCTGTAGTCATTTAGGCATGAGATGTTGGCCTTTTTGGGGATGGGAATTATTGAAACAGGCGGGGACCCAGGATATAGACAGTGACAGATTAAAAATGGAAACAAATACATCTGTGAATTCGTCCGCGCAGTGTTTAAGCACACGTCTCTATTTAGACTTTAACAAACTTTATACTGTAGGTCCTCAATGGAAATTATTTGAATCACAATTGCAATTGTAAAATGCCACTGTTTCAGGCGCACATCAAAACCACATGGTTATGGTGCAGACTCAAAAGGTCTCCAAAAATATATGAAAACAAAAGGGAAGTATTAAAGGCCTACTGAAATGAGATTTTCTTATTTAAACGGGGATAGCAGGTCCATTCTATGTCTCATACTTGATCATTTCGCAATATTGCCATATTTTTGCTGAAAGGATTTAGTAGAGAACATCCACGATGAAGTTCACAACTTTTGGTCGCTAATAAAAAAGCACTGCTTGTACCAGAAGTAGCAGACCATGTGAGCGTGACGTCACTGGTTGTAGAGCTCCTCACATCCTCACTTTTTTTACAATCATAACCACCACCAGCTAGAGCGATTTGGACCGAGAAAGCGACAATTTCCCCATTAATTTGAGCGAGGATGAAAGATTCGTGGATGAAGATAGTGAGAGTGAAGGACTAGAAGAAAAAAAGAAAAACATAAAGACAAGGGCAGTGGGAGCGATTCATATGTTATTAAACACATTTACTAGGATAATTCTGGAAAATCCCTTATCTGCTTATTGTGTTACTAGTGTTTTAGTGACATTATAAAGTCATACCTGAAAGTCGGAGGGGTGTGGTGACCGCCATTGTCTCTGAGGGAAGCCACGGAGGACCCAAGAAAGTCACAGCTGCCTCTTTGACAGCTGCAGGGGGAACGACACAAGCCCCGCTCATACTTACGGTAAGAGCCGACTTATTACTACAATTTTCCCACCGAAACCTGCCCGTTGACATGTGGTGGAGAAACATGTTCGCTTGACCGCTCTGTTCCATATTAAAGCTTCACAACAAACAAAGAAACACCGGCTGTGTTTGTATTGCTACAGCCGGCTGCAATACACCGCTTTCCACCAACATCGTTCTTTTTTGTAGTCTCCATTATTAATTGAACAAATTGCAAAAAGATTCAGCAACACAGAATTCCAGAATACTGTGTATTTATGCGATAAAACAGACTAGTTTTAGCCGTGATCGGTGCTGGGAGAACATGTCCGGTACCACCGGTGACGTCACGTGTACGCGTCATCATTCCGCGACGTTTTCAACAGGAAACTTTGCGAGATATTGAAAATTGCAATTTAGTAAACTAAAAAGGCCGTATTGGCATGTGTTGCACTGTTAATATTTCATCATTGATATATAAACTATCAGACTGCGTGGTCGGTAGTAGTGGGTTTCAGTAGTCCTTTAAAAATGAAATCATTAAATTACTAAATTATTCATACTTCTAAAAAATGTTGACTCAAAGTTACTTTTATTCAACGTGAAATTTCTTTTTTGTATTAAAAATAAACACAAGAAAATAAGACGAAGAATTATCATTGTGGAAAAATAATGTTTCTCATCTTTTATTGACATTAATACAACAATTTTAAGCCAAAAATTGCCAGACTGTATGACTCGAGCTTAACTGGAACTCTTAAAGGCCTACTGAAATTAGATGTTCTTATTTAAATGGGGATAGCAGGTCCATTCTATGTGTCATACTTGATCATTTTGCTATATTGCCATATTTTTGCTGAAAGGATTTATTAGAGAACATCGACGATAAAGTTTGCAACTTTTGGTGTTGATAAAAACGCCTTGCCTTTACCGGAAATCGCGGACGATGAGGTGAGGGTGAGGGCTCCTCACGTCCTCACATTGTTTTTAACGGCAGCCTCCAGTAGCAAGAGCTATTCGGACTGAGAAAACGACAATTTCCCCATTAATTTGAGCGAGGATGAAAGATTCGTGGATAATGATATTGATAGCAAAGGACTAGAAAAAAAAAAAATACAAATAAAGTTTAAAAAAAAAAGGCGATTGCATTGGGACAGATTCAGATGTTTTTAGACACGTTTAATAGGATAATTCTGGGAAACCCCTTATCTTTCTATTGTGTTGCTAGATTCAGATGTTTTTTAGACACATTTACTAGGATAATTCTGGGAAACCCCTTATCTTTCTATTGTGTTGCTAGTGTGTTAGTGAGTGAAATAGTACCTGCTAGTCGGAGGGGTGTGTCCACGGGTGTCTTGAGGCCAGTGTCTGAGGGAAGTCACGGCAGATACAAGGACGGCGCAAACTCCACAGATCTCTGGTAAGAGGTGACTTTTTAACACAATTTTCTCACCGAAACCTGCCGGTTGACAAGTAGCCGGGAACCATGTTCGCTTGACCGCTCTGATCCATAGTAAAGCTTCACCTCTGGGAATTTTAAACAAGGAATCACCATGTGTTTGTGTGGCTAAAGGCTAAAGTTTCCCAACTCCATCTTTCTACTTTGACTTCTCCATTTTTAATTGAACAAATTGCAAAGGACTCAGCAACACAGATGTCTAGAATACTGTTTAAATGCGCGATGAAAAGAGACTACTTTTGGCCGCAAGTTGTGCTGCGCTAATATTTCCTGACAGTCCGTGACGTCACGCGCACGCGTCGTCATTCCGCGACGTTTTCAACAAGAAACTCCGCGGGAAATTTAAAATTGCAATTTAGTAAACTAAACCGGCCGTATTGGCATGTGTTGCAATGTTAATATTTCATCATTGATATATAAACTATCAGACTGCATGGTCTGTAGTAGTGGGTTTCAGTAGGCCTTTAACCATTGATGGCCGGTTGACCCCAAAAGGGCTCCCTCTTCATTCGTGTCGCCACCTAGTGGCCAAACTCGGTAAGGCAGAATGCACAACTCCCCACTATCCACTCCCCTCCAACTGCTGACCCTGCTGTGGCCTTTGGGAGAGGCCGACGAGAAAGACCACCTTAATCAACCAAAGCAAATGCACACCTGACAAAACACAGGCTTCTCATTGAAAACATCCCCTTACTTGCTCGGTTGTTATGCATATTTAGTGAGTATTAAGTGCAATAGTGTTATTGAAACAAAAAATGTTGTGGTGGACCAAAGCTCAGGCGGACTATAAATTGGTGTTTGTGTGCACACAATCAGCATTTACACAGTGCATGCTTTAAGTTGTTTAAGTATGCTTGCCACTCTTAGTGGATAAACGAGTCTCATACTGTATATGCCTCAAGTTTCTACATTTTGGTTAATACTTAGTTCCTTAATTCCCTGTCAGTTTTGTTGGTAACTTAATGATGGGTAAAGGAATTCTTCCAAAGACTGATTGTTAGCGCAATTGAACCATTTACCTGTAAGTAGGTATCAACATTTAATCCCAATATCATTTATACCCTGGTTAAAGTTGAAGTTTAACTGAAATTGAATCTGTGAAAAGTGAGCTCACCACCTGTAAACCCGCAAAGTATGTAAACAAAAAAAAACCCCCCAAAAACACAGGCTTCACTACACACATTAAAATAAAGTCTGGAGCTATGCCACCTATCGATGAGTCAAGCATTGGAGCTTTAAATTTGTTTGTTTAGGTTTGTTTTTCTTCAAAAAAATAAGCCAATTTACAGTACCATTATTGTACGTTGCTATTAAAATGTGAGTCTAATACAGTAGCTATGCCAGTGATGCTAACATTGTTTTCTTGTCTCACAATAGGAACTGCACTTTTTTTGGAAGTCTGCCTATTGTTCACAATCATTATAAAATTCATGAAGACGGTTGTATTTTTTTTAATGCATGTTAATTTGTAAATAGAAGTCAGTTTACAGTGGAGCCAATGGGAGGTCCTCTATTTCGCCCATAAAACCGAATAAAACAACCATCCGAAAACTGCCCCAAATACTCCCATTTACATTCCGTGACCAGAATATAAACCAAGTATTAGTAGTATTGTTATTATAAGCGCTAACGCAAACAAACAATTTGTAGCGGCGCCGTGATCATGAGCTTGTGTGCCAGTGTTAACATCATCGATTGATCAGCTGCTTCCTTGTTTCCCTGCTCGTCAAACTTTATTCTAGATTAAAAAAATCATTCCTTTCACATGGATAGTAGAAGAACAAAGACGTATTCCGACAAATTGGTACACTTTTACAGCCAATTTAGAGCCAGAAATGGCGAGAACAAGACGAAAATATGCTTGGTTCCATCCCTCTTTTGGTTGATAATGAGTCAGTCTTCAGCTAAATGGGAATATATGAACATCTTAACAGTCGCCATCCTAATGACCGCAGACTTTGTACAGTAAGTGAGGTTTTTTTTATGTTTGTTGGCTCTCATGAAGTCTGCAGTGAGTAATAATTAATGATTGTAGTGGAGAAGAAAGCAATCGTTGTGATGCGTTTTTTAACTTAATGCATCGCCGAATGCTGAAATTAATCAAAATACATACATATTAAATGTTATTATAAATGGGCTCATTAGTACATTACATATATACTTACAGAACATATATAAAACCCTAATGGATGTGTTTGGGTGTTTTTAAGGGCTTTACAGGCAGATTAGAGTGGCTACCATAGGATCCATTGTAAGTAGAGATGTCCGATAACATCAGACTGCCGATATTATCAGCCGATAAATGCTTTAAAATGTAATATCGGAAATTATCGGTATCGGATTCAAAAAGTAAAATGTACTACTTTTTAAAAGGCTGGTGTGTACAGAGGGAGAAGTACAGAGCGCCAATAAACATAAGGCAAAATAGCATGCCGGCCCAGTCACATAATATCTACGGCTTTTGGCTCACACAAGGGAACGCAAAGCATACTTGATCAACAGCCATACAGGTCACACTGAGGGTTGCCGTATAAACGAGTTTAACACTGTTACAAATATGCGCCACACTGTGAACCCACACCAAACCAGAATGACAAACACATTTCGGGAAAACATCTGCACCGTAATCCAACATTAACGCAACAGAAAGAATACCCAGAACCCCTTGCAGCACTAACTCTTCCGGGACACTACAATACAGACTAAGTTCAACAGCCCAGTAAGGCAATTAGTCTAGGAGAAGGATCTCTGATACAAAATACCCCTTCCAACCCGCACCAAGCCAGCGTGGAAGGTGTAGGCTAATAACCAGCATGAAAAGTACGCCAAATGGCAGAAACATGCTGAGGCTTTCGTCCAGCAGTGGACTGACAACGGCTGATGATGATGAAAGTTAAAACAAAGGAAGTTGACCAGATTATGTAAATGAACAAGGAAGTCGCCATTACACGAGAAAACATGGATGCCACAGATCAGTTTGTTAGTGGGTTTGTGTAGAACGGTGTTTTTCAACCTTTTTCGAGCCAAGGCAGATTTTTTTTAATAAAAAAAAAATACAGAGGCACACCACCAGCAGACAAGGTTAAAAAATGAAACTCCACCAGGTTGTCGTGCCTTATTTTGAGTTTGTTGTTGTTTTCCAGTGTGCATTGCTTAAGTTCCTGTCTAGCTCTGTTATTTTATGAAGGACTGGCTGTCCAAAGTCGGGACCCAGGATGGACCGCTCGTCCAGAGTCGGGACCCAGGATGGACCGCTCGCCTGTGTATCGGTTGGGGACATCTCTGCGCTGCTGATCCGCCTCTGCTTGGGATGGTTTCCTGCTGGCTCCACTTTGGACGGGACTCTCGCTACTATATTGGATCCACTTTGGACTGGACTCTCACCGTTATGTTGGATCCACTATGGATTGGACTTTTACAATATAATGTTAGACCCGCTCGAAATCCATTGCTTTTGTTCCCCTAGGGTTGGGTTGCCCACATATGCAGTCTTCTCCAAGGTTTCTCATAGTCATCATTGTCACTGTCACCGACATCCCATTGGGTGTGAGTTTTTTCTTGCCCTTATGTGGGCTCTAACGAGGATGTCGTCGTGGTTTGTGCAGCCCTTTGAGACACTTGTGATTTAGGGCTATATAAATAAACATTGATTGATTGATTTTGGTGGCTCTTCCTGTTTTGTTGTAGTTTCCCTGTAGCAGCTTCATGCCTTCTGTTGAGTGCTATTCCCCGCACCTGCTTTGTTTTCGCAATTAAGATGTTTTAGTTGTGCGGACGCTATCCTTCTTTGTGGGGACATTGTTGATTGTCGTGTCATGTACGGATGTGGACGGTGTCTCTGCTTCACACGCTGTTAGTCTTTGCTGTCGTCCAGCATTCTGTCTTTGTTTACTTTGTAGCTAGTTCAGTTTTATTTTTGTTCTACATAGCCTTCCCTAAGCTTCAATGCCTCTTCTTAGAGGCATTAACCTTTTGTTTATTTTGGGTTTAAAAATTAGATACCTTTTTACCTTCACACTGCCTCCCGCTGTCAGTTGCATATTGTGATCATGGACACCCATGTTCCCGACATCTCCAAAGCAATCAGCTACCTGCTGCCACCTACTGATATAGAAGAGTATGACATGGTTAGTCTGCCGAGTTGTAGACAGCACAGACACTCAACAAGGGCACATTATTTGCGGATTATAATTACTGGTTTGCAAAAAAGATTTTTAGACTTAGACTTAGACAAACTTTAATGTTCCACAAGGGAAAATGTTCCACACAGTAGCTCAGTTACAAAGGATGGAAAGGATAAGGATGGAAAGCATCATGAACACAAGGGCACAAAAAGAAGTATCAAGTAGACTTAAAATGTACCAATTTTAACCCAATTAGGTGAAATTACACCAGACTGTATCCCACGGCACACCTGTGTGCCGCGGCACAGTGGTTGAAAAATACTGGTATGGAGGAAGTGGCAAGACGACAAAAAACAACTGTAGGAGAAGGAAGAAAAGAGTTGCAAATAGGAAAGTGATTTTGGTGATCACGCGAATGATGCAGCTCGACCAAATATGACGTGAACGTAGCAAACAGGTCTCATTGCTGTTTAGACTGCAATCACATTTGAAAAGATTCTATTCCAAATGCATACAGACCTCCTCCTGATGTGGCCCAAATCGGATGCCAAAATATCACATTTGAAGCACTTTGGAGCATTTACACTAGCAAAAGATATCCCATTTGTGTCACTTGAGGGTAAAACATTTATATTTGCTGTTCAGTGTAAATGGAGCCACACTCTGTCAGAGACAGGCGTGGTCAACAGCAGCTCATTAGCAGCGTTAAGGGGAACTGCACTTTTTGGGGGAATTTTGTCTATCATTCACAGGCATTATGAAAGACTTGACGATGGATAGTATTTTTTTAAATGCTTTCTAAACATTAAATAAATGCGATTAATTTCATTAACGCATCATGATGTTCGCCCCCCCCCCCCCCCTTTAATCACTGATTTCTACTCACTGCAGACTTCATGAGAGCCAACAAACATAATAAAACATCACTTACTGTACAATATATGCTGTCATTAGGATGCAGACTGCTAGCATGTTCATATATTCCCATTTAGATGAAGAATCACTCATAATCCTCGCAAAGACACAGGGTTTACTCCGCGCCTTTTCGTGTCGTTCTCACCAGTCCCGGTCCTAAATTTCTGTCAAAGTGTCCCAACTTGTCGGATTATATCCTCAGCCATCTAGTTTCCAGGTGAGATGCATGATTTATGATCTTCAATAAATTTCTAAGGAGCAGGGAAGCGAGGAAGCAGCAGACCACTCAAGGACCTCAATATAGGGACACATGGTAGTGCCGCAAAAAATATTTAGTCTGAGTTAGCGCTTATAATAACAATATCACTAATACTTGGTTAATATTCAAGTTACGAAAATTAAATGGAGTATTGTTGGCGCTTTTTGAAAGGTCATTGGATATTATGGCCAAAATAGAGCGCTATATGTAGACTTTTATTTAAGTTTATTTAATTTATTCATTTAATATTTAGAAAGCATTAAAAAAAAATCCATCCGTTGTCGTTTCTTTCATAATGATTTTGAACGATAGGCAAAGTTCCCAAAAAAGTACACAAAATGGTGTATTCCCAGTCGGGCTTACTAAGCATCAAGCTTACATTTTGGTCAACACATTTCTAAAATGGTTCACTATTGTGGGACCATTGGCACTTAGAATTGTTAAAAAATATAATAATATGGGACAATAAAACCTGTGATGAGGTGGCGACTTGTCTACGGTGTACCCCGCCTTCCACCCGAATGCAGCTGAGATAGGCTCCAGCGACCCCCTATGACCTCAAAAGGGACAAGCAGTAGAAATGGATGGATGGATGGGACAATAAAACCTGTGATGAGGTGGTGACTTGTCCAGGGTGTACACCGCCTTCCGCACGGTTGTAGATGAGATAGGCTCCAGTGCCCCGCGCCACCCTGAAGGGACTAAGCGGTAGTAAATGGATGGATGGATGGGACAATAAAACATGTTTAAATGGTTAAACCTTGTTTACCTGGTCTGAAGTCTGACCTAGTAGTTAAAAAGGTGGCAGACGTGCTGAATGATTTTGCAGGTGACAAATGTTCAAGCGTTGGCGGAGGTTCTCTGAGTGTCAGTGTTATTTATGCCGTCGAGATTGATGCGTAATGAAATGTCTGATGGTGGGAGTGTGAAACAGAGCAGCCATTGATGAAGCTGCGATTGAAGTGATGCTCCAGTACTCCATGTTGCTTACATTGGACCTAGTCGCCGAGATTAGAATAATATCAACACATAAGACCTTGCCTGTTCTTCGCTCCTCTCCTGCTTTCCCTCTCTCTGGCGAACTTCCTCTACACGCATGAGTTCTACTTTTAAACATGCAAAGCGTCTCACGCTAATCTCTCTGTGATTTTATGTCAGCCATGTTAGACAAGCCATGTTTTTGGGCCACAAAAGCGGTTAAAGAGAGGCTTTTAGCCGTAATCTGCCTCCGTTTCTATGCCCCCATGAGACATGATGTGATCATTCAGTGCCAACGTTAATAAAAAAATACCCTCCTCCTGCATCACATAGCAGATGTTAGGAGGCAGGCAGTGTGGATATTTGAGGGCCACTGTGTGGAGCACAGAGACCCCTCTCAGCTTCTTTATGGCAAGGCCAGTGAAGGGGCGGGGGGGAGTTAAAATAAATAGATTCAGCTGCAAAGCTAAACCGAACTCAATCACCTTATTTGGAAGGACATGACAGAGTGGATGGATGGACTTCTTTTTACCACCAGCTTGTGATGTTAGAGATAACACACTGGCTGGGCTAATCTACCTGGTCAAGTTGTTTTGAATGCAGAATAATATAAGGCTCTCTGTTTGTTCTACTTACTTAAACGCTGGATCTCTTTGACATACTTCTACAAACCCCGTTTCCATATGAGTTGGGAAATTGTGTTAAATGTAAATATAAACAAAATACAATGATTTGCAAATGCTTTTTAACCCATATTCAATTGAATGCACTACAATCACAACATATTTGATGTTCAAACTCATAAACTTTTTTTGTTTTGCAAATAATTAATTTAAAATTTCATGGCTGCAACATGTGCCAAAGTAGTTGGGAAAGGGCATGTTCACCACTGTGTTACATCACAGTTTCTTTTAATAACACTCAATAAACGTTTGGGAACTGAGGAAACTAATTGTTGAAGCTTTGAAAGTGGAATTCTTTACCATTCTTGCTTGATGTACAGCTTAAGTCGTTCAACATTTCGGGGTCTTGTTGTCGTATTTTACGCTTCTTAATGCGCCACACATTTTTGATGGGGGACATGTCTGGACTCCAGGCGGGCCAGGAAAGTACCCGCACTCTTTTACTACGAAACCATGCTGTTGTAACACGTGGATTGGCATTGTTTTGCTGAAATAAGCAGGGGCGTCCATGATAACGTTGCTTGGATGATAACATATGTTGCTCCAAAACCTGTATGGACCATTCAGCATTAATGGTGCCTTCACAGATGTGTAAGTTACCCATGCCGTGGGCACTAATGCACCCCCATACCATCACAGATGCTGGCTTTTCAACTTTGCGCCTATAACAATCCGGATGGTTATTTTCCTCTTTGTTCCGGAGGACACCACGGCCACAGTTTCCAAATATAATTTGAAATGTGGACTTGTCAGACCACAGAACACTTTTCCACTTTGCATCAGTCCATCTTAGATGTGCTCGGGCCCAGCGAAGCCAGCGGCGTTCCTCGGTGTTGTTGATAAATGGCTTTTGCTTTGAATAGTAGAGTTTTAACTTCCACTTACAGATGTAGCGTCCAAATGTAGTTACTGACAGTGGTTTGCTGAAGTGTTCCTGAGCTTATGTGGTGATATCCTTTACACACTGTTGTCGGCTTTTTATGCAGTACCGCCTGAGGGATCAAAGCTCCGTAATATCTTCGCTTACGTGCAGTGATTTCTCCAGATTCTCTGAACCTTTTGATGATTTTACGGACCATAGATGGTAAAATCCCTAAATTCCTTGCAATAGCTCTTTGAGAAATGTTGTTCTAAAACTGTTCGACGATTTGATTACAAATTGGTGACCCGCGCCCCATCCTTGTTTGTGAATGACTGAGCATTTCATGGAAGCTGCTTTTATACCCAATCATGGCACCCACCTGTTCCCAATTAGCCTGCACACCTGTGGGATGTTCGAAATAAGTGTTTGATGAGCATTCCTCAACTTTATCAGTATTTTCTGGCAACTTTCCCAACTTCTTTGTCACGCGTTGCTGGCATCAAATTCTAAAGTTAATGATTATTTGCAACAAAAAAAATGTATATCAGTTTTAACATCAAATATGTTGTCTTTGTAGCATATTCAACTGAATTTGGGTTGAAAATTATTTGCAAATCATTGTATTTCGTTTATATTTACATCCAACACAATTTCACAACTCATATGGAAACCGGGTTTGTAATTTATGCTAGCATGTACGTGAAATAGAGAGATACATGGATAGAAACACTGAAACTACTGACCCTTTAAAGACACCTGACAGGAGTGGGAACAGGAAGCCATTTTCTTGCTGGTTGTTAGCCATCATCCTACATGCTATTTACGTTAGCACATACTGGATAGCTTGATAGCTACATATAGCTTTAGCTAGATAGATACCTTACCTATTGAAGACACTTTGTTGATAAATGGAGACCCTGAGGGAACAGGAAGCCATCTTCTTAAATAAATAGCTGTCATGCTTTCTGCTACATGTTAGGGCTGGGCGATATGGACGAACACACGTACAACCCGACTTAAAAACAAGTTTAAAAACTTATTGGGGTGTTACCATTTAGTGGTCAATTGTACGGAATATGTACTGTACTGTGCAATCTACTAATAAAAGTTTCAATCAATCAAAAGTGTAAAGGAAGAAAGAAACTTTTTATTTCAACTGTACTTCCCGTCAAAAGCCTAAAGACTGATCGCACAGTTCCTGTCTTCACAATAAAAGTGCCGCTCCATCGCGCCTGCGCTAACAAAATAAGAGTCTCCCGAAAGCCAGCGCAAACAAGCTAGCAAGCTACGGAGTTTGCCGCCAATGTATTTATTGTAAAGTGTAAATAAAACGAATATGGAAGCTGGACAAATAATGTGGTATTAGACAGAAAGGAGGAACTTTTTTCTCCTCCATTTGAAAACGTGGACGTTATCAGCACTATTGTCTGATTCCAATCAATGCAAGTCATCATAATCAGGTAATAAACCAACTTAGATTCTTGTCTTCATGAAAGATAGGAATCTATATGTTAAACATGCATGTATATTCAGTAAAACACCTTTAACATGTGAACAAAATGGCAAAATAAATAAATATAAATTATAGTGGTATACTGTATATATATATATATATATATATATATATATATGATGTGTGTGTATGTATACGTATATATGAGGTAGATCACCTCGACTTGGTAATTTATTAAGTAATTGATTAAAGTTGAAAAACTTGTTGGGGTGTTACCAATTAGTGGTCAATTGTACGGAATATGTACTGTACTGTGCAATCTACTAATACAAGTTTCAATCAATCACTTAATCAATCAATGCCTTCTGAGCCTATGGTGCTATTAAGTTATTGTGGCTCAATGTGCCTTATTTTTTTTAATTTTAATGTATTATTATTTAATATATATTATTGTTTTAGTTGTTTAAGCGATATTCCTGGCTCTGAATTTGCTCATTGCTATTTTTATGTTTTTGTGCATTATTTGTTGCCGTAATCATTAAACAAACAGGTTACTCATCAGTTACTCAGTACTTGAGTAGCTTTTTCACAACATACTTTTTACTTTTACTCAAGTAAATATTTTTTGACTACTCCTTACTTTTACTTGAGTAATACATCTCTAAAGTAACAGTATTCTTACTTAAGTACAATTTCTGGCTACTCTACCCACCTCTGATCTCGATATATTTTCCGGTGAAAATGTTTATATAAAGATACTCATTTAATTTCACTGAAGTTGAAGTGAAAGACTACTGTACTGAAACTAGTCAGTGGCACTTTGGTATGGGTATTAACAGCACAGAAAATAAACTGTTTAGGTAGCACATAATTACATAACATAAATGGAATAAAAAAACAAAGAATGTATACACAACATAGAAAAATATTATTTCTACATAAAATAATTAACATAGCTGTGAAAATAATACAAAATGTATCAAACTCTGATAAAAAAACCCAACACATTTGCAGGCAGGCACTTTTTAATTCCCAGTCAACGATGTAATGGACTGTCACACCAGCGCCAAGTAAGTCACTTTACGTAATTGTGCGGCTTTGATCTTCCTTACTTCGGCATACATTTTTGGCAGCATTTCTCGTGCCAAATATAAATGGATTTTATATTTGGCGAGTGGAGAACAGTTTTGATTTGGTTTTACATGGTAAATCAATTCAAATGAATGTTTTATCCAGATGCATACATTTCTCCAAATGTGGCCAAGTAGACACATTATGGGTTTCCTGGTTGTCGTCTACATCGCTAAAAGAAATATCTGAGAAAGAGAATCCCGATGTCATCTTCCACTGGTCTTTTTATTTTATAAATCGCCCACTTGAATATTCCCTCTTCTCTTCTACAACTCTCTTGTCGTCATTTGGGATGTCTGTTGGGATTTCCTTTCCTAGTTCCATGCCTCTGGTTGACCTGTCCCTAATCTATTGCCATAATCTCAACCAATCGTGATTTACCATAGTAAACAACCAACCAATCACGGACATCTTAGAAGGAGGATGAGGGGTTTAGTAGCCCATGAGAGGGAGAGGAGAGCAGGGAGCAGGTGAGAACAAGGATCACAAAAAATTAGCGGCATCTGGTCATTTTAACATGAAATGAATTATATCAATATTACAGTATTTTCTTGATTCATATCTTGTTTGAAAATATAGCGATATATCTTACAAACTCGATTTATCGCCCAGCCCTAGTACATGCTAATATAATTTGCATGTACTCTACCTGATTGTTGGATAAATACAGTAAATGTATTTTGTTGTGACGCTGACAGACTCCACACCGTCTTGAGTTCGCTAACAGCCTTGTTATACAGGTCGGAAAGTCATGTATTTACGACCAGGCAAGCGACAAAATCCAGCATTCTTTACTACTGAGGGGCGTTTGATCATCCAATACTATGAATTCCTTTAGATTACCGCAAATGCCAAATCCATGTTGGAATTCTCATGAAAAATGTTGTTTTCCACTGGAATGAGGGAACAGGAAGCCATCTTCTTGCTATCATTAGCTTCATACTTGCCAACCCTCCTGGATTTTCCGGGAGACTCCCGAAATTCAGCGCCTCCCCGAAAACCTCCCGGGACAAATTTTCTCCCAAAAATCTCCCGAAATTCAGGCGGCGCTGGAGGCCACGCCCGTTGCAGCTCCATGCGGACCCGAGTGACGTGTCGACAGCCTGTTTTCACGTCCCCTTTCCCACAATATAAACAGAGTGCCTGCCCAATGACGTTATAACTGTAGAATGATCGAGGGCGAGTTCTTGGTTTCTTATGTGGGTTTATTGTTAGTCAGTCTCATTATTGTCCTCCCAGCGTGGTAAAAACACACAACAACAGCAGTCACGTTTTCGTCTAGCGTAAAGCAGTTCATCTACCGTATACAGCAATGTTGTGACACTCTTAAACAGGACAATACTGCCATCTACTGTGCATGCATATGTGACAATAACATCTACAGCTTTTAGAGCAGTGGTTCTGAACCTTTTTTCAGAGATGTACCCCCTGTGAACATTTTTTTAATTCAAGTTCCCCCCTAATCAGAGCAAAGCATTTTTGGTTGAAAATAAAAAAGATAAAAAAGTAAAATACAGCACTATGTCATCAGTTTCTGATTTATTAAATTGTATAACAGTGCAAAATATTGCTCATTTGTAGTGGTCTTTCTTGAACTATTTGGAAAAAAAGATATAAAAATAACTAAAAACTTGTTGAAAAATAAACATGTGATTCAATTATAAATAACAATTTCTATACATACTGCGATGAGGTGGCGACTTGTCCAGGGTGTACCTTGCCTTGGGCCCGATTGTAGCTGAGATACGCACCAGCGCCCCCCGCGACCCCAAAGGGAATAAGCGGTAGTATATGGATGGATGGACAGCTGTAAATATACTCCTCACCTCTTAACCACGCCCCCAACAACGTCCCGCCCCCCCAACCACGCCCCTCGCCCAACCTCCGACCACGCCCTCCCCACCCTCACCCCACCTCCCGAAATCGGAGGTCTCAAGGTTGGCAAGTGTGACTAGCTTTCTGCTACATGCTAATTACAGTACCTGATAAATAGTTAAATACATAAATAGCTATAGCTCCATAAAGCGATAAAACCACCCTAAATAACAAAACTAGTAAAACTACTCACCGATTAAAGATACCTTTGGATACTTTGAAAACCTAAAGGAACAGGACGCTCTCTTTTTGCTATCGTTAGCTTTTGATTGATTGATTGATTATTGATCTAAACTTTCATTAGTAGATTGCACAGTACAGTACATATTCCGTACAATTGACCACTAAATGGTAACACCCGAATAAGTCTTTCAACTTGTTTAAGTCGGGGTCCACGTTATTAATTCATGGTAAGCTTTCTGCTACATGCTAAATACAGTACTTGATAAATAGTTAAATATATAGATCTTTAGATGGATAGAGTAATAAAACCACCCGATAAAATAAAACTAGTAAAACTACTCCCCAATTAAAGATACCTTTGGATACTTTGAGACCCAAAAGGAACAGGAAGCTCTGTTTTTATGCTACATGGTAATTACAGTACTTGCAATATAGTTAAATATATAGATAGCTAAAGCTAGATAGAGCGGTAAAACCACCCTATGTAATAAAACTAAAAAAACTACTCACCAATTAAAGATCCATCCATCATCCATCCATCATCTTCCGCTTATCCGAGGTCGGGTCGCGGGGGCAACAGCCTAAGCAGGGAAACCCAGACTTCCCTCTCCCCAGCCACTTCGTCTAGCTCTTCCCGGGGGATCCCGAGGCGTTCCCAGGCCAGCCGGGAGACATAGTCTTCCCAACGTGTCCTGGGTCTTCCCCGTGGCCTCCTACCGGTTGGACGTGCCCTAAACACCTCCCTAGGGAGGCGTTCGGGTGGCATCCTGACCAGATGCCCGAACCACCTCATCTGGCTCCTCTCGATGTGAAGGAGCAGCGGCTTTACTTTGAGCTCCTCCCGGATGGCAGAGCTTCTCACCCTATCTCTAAGGGAGAGCCCCGCCACACGGCGGAGGAAACTCATTTCGGCCGCTTGTACCCGTGATCTTATCCTTTCGGTCATGACCCAAAGCTCATGACCATAGGTGAGGATGGGAACGTAGATCGACCGGTAAATTGAGAGCTTTGCCTTCCGGCTCAGCTCCTTCTTCACCACAACGGACCGGTATAACGTCCGCATTACTGAAGACGCCGCACCGATCCGCCTGTTGATCTCACGATCCACTCTTCCCTCACTCGTGAACAAGACTCCTAGGTACTTGAACTCCTCCACTTGGGGCAGGGTCTCCTCCCCAACCCGGAGATGGCACTCCACCCTTTTCCGGGCGAGAACCATGGACTCGGACTTGGAGGTGCTGATTCTCATTCCGGTCGCTTCACACTCGGCTGCGAACCGATCCAGCGAGAGCTGAAGACCCCGGTCAGATGAAGCCATCAGGACCACATCATCTGCAAAAAGCAGAGACCTAATCCTGCGGTTACCAAACCGGAACCCCTCAACGCCTTGACTGCGCCTAGAAATTCTGTCCATAAAAGTTATGAACAGAATCGGTGACAAAGGACAGCCTTGGCGGAGTCCAACCCTCACTGGAAATGTGTTCGACTTACTGCCGGCAATGCGGACCAAGCTCTGGCACTGATCGTACAGGGAACGGACCGCCACAATAAGACAGTCCGATACCCCATACTCTCTGAGCACTCCCCACAGGACTTCCCGAGGGACACGGTCGAATGCCTTCTCCAAGTCCACAAAGCACATGTAGACTGGTTGGGCAAACTCCCATGCACCCTCAAGAACCCTGCCGAGAGTATAGAGCTGGTCCACAGTTCCACGACCAGGACGAAAACCACACTGTTCCTCCTGAATCCGAGGTTCGACTATCCGACGTAGCCTCCTCTCCAGTACACCTGAATAAACCTTACCGGGAAGGCTGAGGAGTGTGATCCCACGATAGTTGGAACACACCCTCCGGTCCCCCTTTTTGAAGAGAGGAACCACCACCCCGGTCTGCCAATCCAGAGGTACCGCCCCCGATGTCCACGCGATGCTGCAAAGTCTTGTCAACCAAGACAGCCCCACAGCATCCAGAGCCTTAAGGAACTCCGGGCGGATCTCGTCCACCCCTGGGGCCTTGCCACCGAGGAGCTTTTTAACTACCTCAGCGACCTCAGCCCCAGAAATAGGAGAGTCCACCACAGATTCCCCAGGCACTGCTTCCTCATAGGAAGACGTGTTGGTGGGATTGAGGAGGTCTTCGAAGTATTCCTTCCACCTGTCCACAACATCCGCAGTCGAGGTCAGCAGAACACCATCCGCACCATACACGGTGTTGATAGTGCACTGCTTCCCCTTCCTGAGGCGGCGGACGGTGGTCCAGAATCGCTTCGAAGCCGTCCGGAAGTCGTTTTCCATAGCTTCCCCGAACTCTTCCCATGTCCGAGTTTTTGCCTCCGCGACCGCTGAAGCTGCACACCGCTTGGCCTGTCGGTACCTGTCCACTGCCTCCGGAGTCCTATGAGTCAAAAGGACCCGATAGGACTCCTTCTTCAGCTTGACGGCATCCCTCACCGCTGGTGTCCACCAGGGGGTTTTAGGATTGCCGCCCCGACAGGCACCAACTACCTTGCGGCCACAGCTCCGATCTGCCGCCTCGACAATAGAGGTGCGGAACATGGTCCACTCGGACTCAATGTCCAGCACCTCCCTCGTGACATGTTCAAAGTTCTTCCGGAGGTGGGAATTGAAACTTTGTCTGACAGGAGACTCTGCCAGACGTTCCCAGCAGACCCTCACAATGCGTTTGGGCCTCCCAGGTCTGTCCGGCATCCTCCCCCACCATCGCAGCCAACTCACCACCAGGTGGTGATCGGTAGAAAGCTCCGCCCCTCTCTTCACCCGAGTGTCCATAACATGAGGCCGCAAATCCGATGACACAACTACAAAGTCGATCATGGAACTGCGGCCTAGGGTGTCCTGGTGCCAAGTGCACATATGGACACCCTTATGTTTGAACATGGTGTTCGTTATGGACAAACTGTGACGAGCACAAAAGTCCAATAACAAGACACCACTCGGGTTCAGATCCGGGCGGCCATTCTTCCCAATCACGCCTCTCCAGGTTTCACTGTCGTTGCCAACGTGAGCGTTGAAGTCTCCCAGTAGGACAAGGGAATCACCCGGGGGAGCACTTTCCAGTACTCCCTCGAGCGTTCCCAAAAAGGGTGGGTACTCTGAACTGCTGTTTGGTGCATAAGCACAAACAACAGTCAGGACCCGTCCCCCCACCGTCCCCCCAATTAAAGATACCTTTGGATAATTTGAGACCCTGAAGGAACAGGAAGCTCTCTTTTTGCTATCATTAGCTTTCCAATTAAATTAGCATGTACTGTACTTGATAGATGGATAAATATATAGATAGCTATAGCTCGCTAGGCGTGGAGTGCTGATTATTAGTTTTTAGTTAGTTTATTGTATCTTTTCTTCGGTCAGTGGTCAACAGAATAAACAGTTTTGCATTCATACATAGACACTTTTACAGACTGAAAGGGTTTAGGCGGAAGTTGAGCACTTATTGGCCTATAAACAATCTCAAATACAAGATGTAGTAAAACCAGGAGACATCGGGCTGATCTTGAGCTTTATAGAAATAGGAAATTTTCTTTACACAACATATTATAAATACACTTTGTACACAACATGAACACTGTTCAAATATATACACAGTAAAGACATAGACAAACAGTTGTGAAATATCCCTGTACACGTGTTGGTTAAACATTTGTACCAATAATGTACTATATGCAAACATTTCCATTATTATTTATACCCCACATTTAGTTTTGTGACAAGCATTGATCATAGTAGTGTTGATGCAAGAGCGATATATTTTTCAAAGACATTGTTTTTTTTTAAATGTTTGAATGGAACTGGAACATTTTAAGGCATCATCCAAGCTGTTCCACAGATAAACCCCCCCAGACAGAAATACATCTAGTTTTTAAGCTAGTTCTTATGTTTGCTTTCTGAAAGACAGATGAGCCTCTGAGGTCATAATATGTGACAGGGTATAAGTATTCAAAGTCGCCAAAAAGAATAATTTCCTTTTGGAAGATAGGACCTGGTGGAGGTGAGTGCTCCTGTAGTTATTTATGTGTTCATTATTATTAGGCCATCACTCCTGTTTACAAAAAGCAAAGAAAAACAATGCATCATTATTTGCACTTCCCAATCACACATGCTACATAAACTCAAAAGGGATATGTTATTCACTTGAGAGATGCAGTGTTGCCATTATATACTGCATTATTGCTTACATTACATAATCCATGCACATTACATAGCGCACATGCATGGGTGGATTTTCTTGTTTCAAAATTGATCAGTCAACTTGCGGGTCAAATGTATCCGTTTTTCAGTAGTCCTCTGCAAAAGGGAAAGCACTCCAACTGGGCAGAAGTCTACTTGCATTGTTTACTTTGGACATGAATGGAGCTTTGTACATGCCCCCCAAACCCACCCCTACCCCCATAAATACTTACACTCTCCGGGTCCTCAATTCCAGCCACAAATTGCTTAGGCGCGTCATGGCAGCGAGGCCTATTCCTGTCTGATCTTTGCCTGGACTGTTGCTGCACAAACAGGAAACTAGATACATCCATTCATCCATTTTCTACCGCTTGTCCCTTTCATATATAAGGAAATATATTAGCATGATATAAAACAATAAGTTGTACCAGGGCCACTTCACAGTTATGCCCACCCTCAGATGGCTGCTTGTAACAGTGAAAATATATATAAATAAAAATGTATAGGACAGCACGGTGGAAGAAGGGTTAGAGCGTCTGCCTCACAATACGAAGGTCCTGAGTAGTCCTGGGTTCAATACCGGGCTCGGGATCTTTCTGTGTGGAGTTTGCATGTTCTCCCCGTGACTGCGTGGTTTCCCTCCGGGTACTCCGGCTTCCTCCCACTTCCAAAGACATGCACCTGGGGATAGGTTGATTGGCAACACTAAATTGGCCCTAGTGTGTGAATGTGAGTGTGAATGTTGTCTGTCTACCTGTGTTGGCCCTGTGATGAGTGGGCGACTTGTCCAGGGTGTACCCCGCCTTCCGTCAGAATGCAGCTGAGATAGGCACCAGCGCCCCCCGCGACCCCAAAGGGAATAAGCGGTAGAAAATAGATGGATAGATAAAAATGAATGAGCATTTGCCTCATGATATTATTACACAATTTCTTACTCATTTGATTATGACTGTTTACGTAAGCTGTAAAAAAAAATCTGTACATTTTGCGGTCAAAAAATGTGGTGAAACTTGCGTTTTTTTTTACAGTGTTCAACTGTAAAAGTAAAAAAAGGTACCGCTGTTTTTCATACTGTAAAATTCTGATGACAATGCTGCCAGGTTTTTGTCGTAAAATCCATGATGTTACAGTGGTATTACTGTAAACTGGAAAAGCGGTACTACATGTTTTTATGGTAAAATTGTGGCGATTGATCTGCCAGTTTTGTAGCATACAATTAAGGTTATTGTTTTTACAGCGTATTACTGTAAATAGGAAAATGGGCACCATTGTTTTCTAACTGTAAAATTCTAGCGACAAGCTGCCAGGTTTTTACCTTAAAATCAATGGTTGTTTGTACACTGTATTGCTGTGTATCGGAAAACGTAACCGTTGTGTTTTAAGGTTAAATTCCGGCAGCTGAGCTACCAGTTTTGCACCATAAAATTAACAGTTGTCGTTTTCACAGTGTATTACAGTCAATAAAAAAACAGTACCACACCTTTTTATGGTAAAATTAAAAGGGCAAACTCTGGCATATGAGCTGCCATTTTTTTTTTCTTACTACGCAAACCCAAAGGGAATAAGCGGTAGAAAATGGATGGATGGATGGACTGTCATAGCAATTTGTCAGAGTTATTATTTGAGGAACCCCATGATGCAGAGAAGGAGGCAGGCATTGAATGCTTTAATTTAAATAATAGAACAAGAACAAACAAAAAGCGCGCACATGGGCGGAATAACAAACTAAGGGTCTTTAGCATAGAAGCTAGCAAGAAACAAAAAAGGACCTAGCGTGGAAGCTAGCGGGTAGCAAACAGGAAAAACTGTAAATGGCTAATGCTAACAGAAACAGCTTACCGCTACGACGACCAGGACAAAATGTATCACGACAGGTAGTAGCTGTAACAAAACGACACGACAGGTAGCACGACAAGAGTGACATGTGGCAACAACAATACAATACAATGATCCAGCAACTGACACAAGACAAAGCAGGTACAAATAGGAGCGGGCTGATTGGCAAAAGGTGTGGCCAGGTGCCAATCAGGCGCAGCAGAGGAGGAACACAACACTCAGGGAACAGGACAGAAAGCTGACAAAATAAGACCACTAGACAGGAACTAAGGACAGGAAATACTAAACACAAAGAGGAGAAACCAAAACACAAACAAACTGTCAGTGGCGAGCCTGACAAATTTTAGCTATTCATTTTTACAGTGTACAATTTGATGGATAACTTACTTGCTTGCTTGTAATGTACAAAATAATGTAAAAACACTTTACTTACCACTGTAATTACCGGACTACAATACTCTTCATTCAATGATTGTGAATAATGTAAAAATAATGTAAAAACAAGAGTATAAAGAATTCATTCTGTTCCATTACGTTTGTTCATACTACTGTCACTACTCGACTGCCAAAGAACTGTAGACACCTTCATATTTGTTGCTTCCTATACTGTACATACTGTATATACGGTTATACTATTTGATCTTGCACCGGTACTGTATTTGACTACTGTACTTCTACTTGTACTGATACTTCTACCATAACTTCTGTGACTTATTGTGCAACTTATTGTCTGGTAATCAATGTACATCAGAGCTATTCAATATTTTGTATTTAGTGTATGAGATTCTGCAACTAGTGTTTGGATCCCACTGTACGCAATATCTGAAGAGCATAGAAAACACTGTGGTGTAGTCTGCATGTGACAAATAAACTTGAAACTAAACTTTTGGAATCATAAGTCAAGCAGATTTTTAGGTATTTATTTAAATTTGAACAAAATAAAATATTTGGCATGTGTAATAACGTGTGTGTGTATATATATATATATATATATATATATATATATATATATATATATATATATATATATACATATATATATATATATGTATATATATATATATATATATATATATCAATATATATATATATATATATATATATATAATTTTGTTACATGATTAAATCATGTTTAAGTTTAAAAGATATGCAGTTGCATGCAGTACATGTATTTGTTACAGTCATGAATTTGCCAGATCAACAAATATTTTATGTGATCTGTATTTTTACAATTGCGTATTGCATGATGCATAATAAAGAAGATGTGGGTGCACATGTTTGAATTTATTTTGGATTCGGTGTAATTTTAGTAAGAATTATACATAGAGTATGTATACAAAGTCACCTAAGTATTATAAGCGGTGCTGAATGCTCCAGCAAGTCAAGTCTCTTACTGTAAGTCAACAAGGTCACACTCTTTTATCTTCTCATGAGTGAGCATGGTTGCCTGCAGTTGATTGCCGCATATATAATTAATTTGACAGCACTTACTGGATCGCTCACTGTGTACATACTACAGTATATACAGTCTGTTTACGCAAATGAGTTTAATGGAGTTTTGAGTGTTTTATTTCATTTATTTGTTTATTGCTTCAGCCAAAAGGGGGCGCCCCTTGCACTTGAGTCTAACTATGTTAAAGGCCTACTGAAATTAGATTTTCTTATTTAAACGGGGATAGCAGGTCCATTCTATGTGTCATACTTGATCATTTCGCGATATTGCCATATTTTTGCTGAAAGGATTTAGTAGAGAACATCGACGATACGGCTCGCAACTTTTGGTCGCTAATAAAAAAGCCTTGCCTTTACCGGAAGTCGCAGACGATGTGCGTGAGATGTCACTGGTTGTAGGGCTCCTCACACCCTCACAATGTTTATAATGTGAGCCTCCAGCAGCAAGAGCTATTCGGACCGAGAAAGCGACAATTTCCCCATTAATTTGAGCGAGGATGAAAGATTCGTGGATGAGGAAATTTAGAGTGACGGACTAGAAAAAAAAAAAAGGCGATTGCATTGGGAGCGATTCAGATGTTTTTAGACACATTTATTAGGAGAATTCTGGGAAATCCCTTATCTTTCTTTTGTGTCGCTATGGTGTTAGTGAGTTAAATAGTACCGGATAGTCGGAGGGGTGTGTCCACGGGTGTGTTGACGCCAGTCTCTGAGGGAAGTCACGAAGCTGCAGCACGGTCAGAGGCGACTTATTTCCACAATTTTCTCACCGAAAACTGCCGGTCGACATGTAGTCGGGATCCATGTTCGCTTGACCGCTCTGATCCATAGTAAAGCTTCACCTCCGGGAATTTTAAACATGGAAACACTGTGTGTTTGTTTGGCTAAAGGCTAAAAGCTTCCCACCTCCCCCTTTCTACTTTGACTTCTCCATTATTAATTGAACAAACTGCAAAAGATTCAGCAACACAGATGTCCAAAATACAGTGTAATTCTACTAGACTGCGTGGTCGGTAGTAGTGGGTTTCAGTAGGCCTCTACTCCGTGGCCTAGTGGTTAGAGTGTCCGCCCTGAGATCGGTAGGTTGGGAGTTTAAATCCCGGCCGAGTCATACCAAAGACTATAAACAAATGAGATCCATTGCCTCCCTGTTTGGCACTCAGCATCAAGGGTATGGAATTGGGGGTTAAATTACCACAAATGATTACTGGGCGCGGCACCGCTGCTGCCCACTGCTCCCCTCAACCCCCAGGGGGTGATCAAGGGGATGGGTCAAATGCAGAGGACAAATTTGACCACACTAGTTTGTGTGTGACAATCATTGGTACTTTAACTTTAACTTTAAAACGTTGAAGTAGCCTATTGATTTTGACTTTAAGCTTGATACTCACTGAAGCTTAAATCAAACATTCTATTTATATACAGGCATGTCCCGCTTATTCATACAAATGCATGCACACACACATACACACGGACACACACACACGCACACACACACAGTCTACAAAAGTATCAAGTTCTGTTTATCCACATAATGCCGTATCTGCTTTATTTACTCACCTTGACCTTTATCTCCCATTCATCCGTGACATGGAGTCACAAAGTCAGTGAGGATGTCATCCTGCTGCATGTAGTAGTGGCTAATCACAGGCAATGATGGCATTATCATCTGGAATTAGTTATCTGTGGGAAATTTTTTACATGACTTACTGTTTATTCTGAGTCAGCTCTTTTTCCCCCTCTATCAGAGATTTAAAACCTGCTGCATCAAAATAGGGCTTCATCTATCATATCAATTCTATAAATACTAAGAATAGTGTCCGCATTGGATTGATAATAGCATGATGAGAATTTTTATTTTATTTTATTTTATTTTTATAATTTGTGTTTTTAGTTTTGATATATATTATATTGTTTACAAAGTCTGGGAATAAGTTGGATATTGTTTTCAATATTTTTGTTTTTTTTCTCAAATAGTTGTATATAGTATAAAGGAACAAATGTATCATTTTTTAATATTGTTACATTGTCTTCTTATATTGTTGTATGTATATATTGGTAAATTGTTCATAAAAGTTTGTCGATTTTTTTTTTTCTTTCTTAAAATATTTGTCTTGTCTTGTTGGTTATAATTCTATTATCATTCTATCATCATTTTAAAAGCAAAAATAACAAAATCATACAATGATCATGAAAATGTGCAAAATCAGTAAAACTTACTAGTATCAGGTGAGGAAAATAATAGATTTTTAGATGCATCGTAATTCGGACATGGACACTTATAAAATCGATTACTAAATGTAAATAATCGATAATTGGTGTATTTATTGTAAATAAAGTAATGCAGACAGTTCTAAAATATGGCTGACTGCAGCGAGCCACCTCACTGAGATATCCAACCAGCTCCTTTATTATAGGGCACCTATGTTCCAGTTTTCTTTATTTTAATAAATGTGAGAATTAATTTAACTGTTTTTTATTACAAGTGCATTGTTGTTTTTTTAAGTTGCAAGTGAAAAACTCTTATTTAGTGAAACAAAAACAAAGGTAAAATTGCATCATTATGTATAAATTAAACATGCATCAATAATCGATTTTTAATCGAATCGTAGCTGCTGAATCATAATCGTAATCGACTTGTAAGGTGCCCAAAGATTCCCACCTCAAATCAGTATCTCCATCGAGTATATTGACCCTGTATTCAATTGGTATTCGATCGATATCACAACTAGCGGTATCACCCACACCTGCCATGAATTGATTAACGTGGACCCCGACTTAAACAAGTTGAAAAACCTATTGGGGTGTTACCATTTAGTGGTCAATTGTACGGAATATGTACTGTACTGTGCAATCTACTAATAACAGTTTCAATCAATCAATCAACGTGCAGGGACCAATTCGGCGTCATTTAGGCATTTGTATATTTTAAATGTCAATTACAAATTTGATCATTTGTACCAAAAAAAACAACAACAACTAATGAGTTCTTCTACAAATGTCAAAGGACTAAGCATAAAAAATTATTTAAAAAATGTGTCCCTATGACATTTTGACTAAGTGTTCACGCAAAAGAAAGACACTAACTATACATTTAACTACATAAAAATCCTGAGAATGTAAAGTAACTGTAAGGATTATGTTAGGATATGTTAACCACTCATTTAAAAGTACCTTACATTGCTTAGGTACGCACGTGTAGTGAAATATACATTCATATAATTAGGAATCTGACATAATTCCTTCCCTTAACCATGCACGTTTTATATTCTATAGTTAATCACACAACAATAATAATAATAATAACACATTAAATAGAAGAAAATCACTGTCATATCCTCAGTTTACACATGCTTCATATTTTTTATGGTTTCCCCGCCATTTTATCAAGGAAAACAAACACAGACGATTAAAAATTATGTTTTATTTTTAGTGATAGAGTAGTGGTAAAAGAGGAAGACATTACATGTATATTACAACATTTAATTAAACATTGAGCTGGACAAAGTAGCTGTAGGAGAGTGAAGTCTGGGCTTCCCTGTTTAGGCTGCTGCCCCCGCGACCCGGCCTTGGATAAGCGGAAGAAGATGGATAGATGGATGGAACTTTTAATTCAAACATTTTTGTCTAAAATATGACAATGGTCATAGGTGATTTGATACTATTCTGGTAGGTTCATCTTAATACATTTGAACGTCTTTGAAAAGTAAATTTTTTTCAGTAGTTCAAATCAAAAAGGGAAATTCGTATATTCAATAGACTTACTAATGCTCAGACGGAAATATATTTCTTTGTCATTTTGATGCTTGCTTATAAAAAACCAAAATTCAATACAGTGGTACCTCGGTTTTCATACTCCCCAGTTTTAGTATCCATCCATTTCCTACCGCTTGTCACTTTCAGGGTCCCGGGGGGCGCTGGAGCCTATGACTCGGTTTAAGGCAAACATTTTTATTCGAAAAATGTACCGGTTGTCAAACGCTCTCTCGGTTTTAATACGGTTAAACATACATTAGTGACTTTTTTATCATGTTATTATTGTTATTTTAATGTATGAATACCCAACCTGTCTAGGTATTCAGGTATTTAGCTAAAGCCATAAAGCCATAAAAAGGTGTCCGGTATCATACAGTAATAATCCAATTAAAGTCAACAAGAGGCTTCAGCACCCCCCATGACCCTGAAAAGGACAATCGGGACGAAATGGATGGATGGAAGAGCCTTAGAGTCCCTGTTTACAGAACGCACCACACTGTTATGGTATTATGTTTTGTTATGTTAAGCCCTCTCCCCGCCACCCTAATGCAGTCAAGAGTCTTCAATGAAACTAAAATTGATGTTAAATGTTCATGTATCCATTTCAATCATCATTTAAATGCATTTGCATGTTTTTTGTGAGTAAAACTATAATTGTTCTTTATGAAAATATTAATTTTGTTTAGTTTTTTTGTATGATACAATTTGGACTTGACCCGTTTGAAGTAATTATTAACAAAAATTGAGGTACCACTGCATATCATAAAATTTGAAAGATTGTCAAAAAGTTCAAAACTTCCGGTCCACACTTAAATTTAAAAAATGAACTGTAAAATCTTCCTGAGTCTGAAACAAACTCCTGAAATTAAAAAACTTTTTTCACAGTGTTCTAATTTTGCACACTAATGGACAGTTCCTGCACAAAAGGGAACACATACTGTATAACTCATTCATCAAGTCTAATTCACACATTTGCATTGAAGTCCACTTGTTTCTTTCATATTATAATTACACACAAAAAACAAACTTCAAGGCATGTGAAGGTAAACAAAAGCTTCCAGACTACTTTGGAAGAAGTCAAAAACATGTGTTTTGCTAAATTCTAATCCTTATCAGAATGTAGTTCCTCCCGGGAATACATGGCCTCGGTGGAAACGATGTTGAAAAAAATCAGAGCATGTGTGAGAGTCAGGGGCCTGATGTCCATCCACAACTCCTGGATGAGGAGTATACAAGAATTGCGTTTGGACAATCAACTCCTGCACCCTCGGTCACTGCAAAAGCGTTGTTTCTGTAGAAGAAGAAGCAGGAGTGGCCAAAAGTCTTACAAACAAAACAAAACAAAAAAGAATAAATTGATGAAAATTGTGAAAATGATGCTATGTTGTACAAATCCAGTCTCTTAAAAAGGTCTCATCTCATAAGTCGTTCATTTCTATTTTGTAGAATCAACCTGTTGCAAGTGAAAAAGTGAACTATGCCAATACTCACAAAATGCACCTTCATCATGCATGTTTTATGCCAGTCCCAGTTATTAATAATGTGTCCACCTTCAGCTAGACTAGTTGTGTGTAAGTCCACGCTGCTGTGCATCCGACCTCAAGCTCTGCCTGTTTCCTTTTGCCTCCTGGTGTGCCCCTCTCTGCCTCTTCCCTGCTTCTATCCATCTCATTTCATGCAGGAGCGGTGTTACCTAAGAGACAAGGCCTCAAAGGAGAAAATCTCCTTTTCTACAATTAGCTGTGAAAGTGATAGAAGTAAGAGGAGGGGGGCCGGGGGGGATCTCTGGTGGCTGCACAGAAGAATAGGGGAAAAGAATGGTGGCAGTACGCATGGCAGCTACAAAGATGTGGGGTTAAAAAGTGTTAATCTCAAATTATTCCAACTTGGACATTCTAGAGAAAAATGAACAATATGAATATAATAAACCGTTTATGGATTTTTATTTATTTATTGCTAGATTAATATTTTTTATGATAATATGCATTATTGTATATATATTTAAAATTTGGATGAAACTCCATATATATACAAATAATATCAGTATTGGACTGATACTATAGCAATAAAATCAATATTATTTTACTTAAGAAATAGGATATTGTCATATATATGTTCTTTACAAAGTAATGGAATACTTCCATCCATCCATCCATTTTTCTACCACTTTGAGGTCGCGGGGGGCGCTGGTGCCTATCTCAGCTACAATCGGGCGGAAGGTGGTGTACACCCTGGACAAGTCGCCACCTCATTGGAGGGCCGGAATACATGCTTAGATTTCGCTTTTGTTCATGTTTACTTATTTGATTAATTATGCTCAAAACATTTGCATGCAATTAAGTAAATTATTAGACTGAAGTATTTATAGTCATTCGATTTTTCGATATTGCCTAAAATGTTTGCTGTGTTATATTCTGATTATCATCATGATCCACTAATTCAAGCATAAACATCACAAAATAATTTCATGATCTTGGAAAATTTGTGAAGTTCAAAATGTATCAGTATTAGTATTGATGGGTAAATTACGCTTAGTGAGTGTATGGCACACTCACTAGCTGTATTGACACGGCAAAGATAAATAAATAAATAAATGGGTTGTACTTGTATAGCGCTTTTCTACCTTCAAGGTACTCAAAGCGCTTTGACACTACTTCCACATTTACCCATTCACACACACATTCACACACTGATGGAGGTAGATGCCATGCAAGGCGCCAACGAGCACCCATCAGGAGCAAGGGTGAAGTGTCTTGCTCAGGACACAACGGACGTGACGAGGTTGGTACTAGGTGGGAATTGAACCAGGGACGCTCGGGCTGCGCACGGCCACTCTCCCCACTGCGCCACGCCGTCCCTGATACTGTGTTGTGATTTCATAATCACTAATTAAAACTATACTTGACCTGCATATACAATTAATAGTTAACAAATAAGTAATTTTTCTTTTTTTAATAGTAATGATGGATTAGATTTATATAGCGCTTTTGTAGGCACTCAAAGCGCTTCATTCACACCTGGTGGTGGTAAGCTACATTCGTAGCCACAGCTGCCCTGGGTAGACTGACGGCTGCCAGTTTGCGCCAATCGCCCCTCCGAACACCACACACCAATTCACCGGTGTGAGCGGCACCGGGGGCAAGGGTGAAGTGTCCTGCCCAAGGACACAACGACAGCGATTTGGATGGTAAGAGGCGGGGAGCGAACAAATAGTTGCGCAGAAAGAAATATAAAATGCACAACTCTGATCAAGTAGTAGACACGAAGATAACGGCGTGGCGCAGTGGGAGGGTGGCCGTGCGCAACCCGAGGGTCCCTGGTTCAATCCCCACCTAGTACCAACCTCGTCACGTCCGTTGTGTCCTTAAGCAAGACACTTCACCCTTGCTCCTGATGGGTGCTAGTTAGCGCGTTGCATGGCAGCTCCCTCCATCAGTGTGTGAATGTGTGTGTGAATAGGTAAATGTGGAAGTAGTGTCAAAGCGCTTTGAGTACCTTGAAGGTAGAAAAGCGCTATACAAGTACAACCCATTTATCATTTATTATAAGAACACTTACCTGATTTGGTGCTATCATAAAGAATATATCCTTTTTAACAAGGCCATTTAAATTTTATTTTGTCGTTTTATTTTTAATTTACTTATTTTTTATATGTTTTATTTGTATTTATTATTTTACTAGAATTCATACCAATACGTACCTTATCACCCACCCGTTCATATATATATATAAATATAAAAAAAAAATTATATATATATATATATATATATATATATATATATATATATATATTTATATATATATATACATAAATACATACATATATTTATGTATATTTATGTATGTGTATATATATCTATGTATACATAGATACATATACATATACACATAAATATATACATATATATGTTTATATATACATATATGTACATATATACATATATGTACTTATATACATATATACTCATACTGTATGTATATATATATATATATATAGGGGTTTCACGGTGGGAGAGGGGTTAGTGCGTCTGCCTCACAATACGAAGGTCCTGCAGTCCTGGGTTCAATTTCAGGCTCGGGATCTTTCTGTGTGGAGTTTGCATGTTCTCCCCGTGAATGCGTGGGTTCCCTCCGGGTACTCCGGCTTCCTCCCAGGAACAGTTGGTAATGGTTATGTGCAGTAAAACTGTTCATGAACTCAACTCACCTTAATGTGTGTTCTTAAATTTGTGTTGCACGTCTTAGATGAAGAGAGCAGTTATGATTTTGGTTTACAGAGTAAAAGACTAAAAACTTAGGTTTGGGACATTGTTTCCTCAAAATGCGTACATTTGTCTAAATACGGCCAAGGGCAGGTATTATTGTGGGTTTCTTGCAGATCATCTTCATCACTAAAGGAACAATCTAATCAGCGGGAAAGAATCCTTCCGTCATTTTCGATATATATATATTTTTTTGAGTTGTCGGTATGAAGTGTCCTTCTGCCTCCTTGTCGTCATGTGACATGAATGTGTGTGTGTGTTATGATTTTGCTTCGTGGTTTCAATGACCCGCCTTATCTTGCCAGTTTGTAATGTTTTGCCCTAAACGTAACTAATTGTGATTGATCATATGAACACAAACCATTCATCATGGATTTTCTCCGTCTGGCTGTTCTCTTTCATCCAGGTCATTAGATTTTGTACGTATATTTTTTTGGCCTAGATTCACAGTCCATTTTCTTTCTGTAGTTTGTAGCTTTGATGTAAGCTACATAGCTACATGGGTCTAAAAGTATCTAAGCTACAGGAAAAGCTACTCGTTAAAAAGTAACAAAGTTACCGCCAAGCTACTGGAAAATGTAGTTAAACTACGTAGCAAAGCTATATGTAGCTGTTATGCCCATCACTGTATAAATGTGTGTATACAAAAATATACTATATACTGTATATATATATATATATATATATATATATATATATATATATATATATATATACTGTATATGTAGATACTGTATATATACTGTATATTTATACATACAAATGTATTTCATGCCAGTAACACGTGGCAAAGAAGTTGGGAAAGGTGGCAATAAATACTGATAAAGTTGTGAAATGCTCATCAATCACTTATTTGGAACATCCCACAGGTGTGCAGGCTAATTGGGAACAGGTGGGTGCCATGATTGGGTATAAAAGCATCTTCCATGAAATGCTAAGTAATTCACAAACGAGGATGGGGCGAGGGTCACCAATTTGTAAGCAAAAAGTCAAACAGCTTTAGAACAACATTTCTCAACGAGCTATTGCAAGGAATTTAAGGGTTTTACTATCTACGGTCCGTAAAATCATCAAAAGGTTCAGAGAATCTGGAGATATCACTGCACGTAAGCGATGATATTACGAACCTTTGAACCCTCAGGTGGTACTGCATCAAAAACCGACATCAGTGTGTAAAGGATATCACCACATGGCCTCGGGAACACTTCAGTAAACCACTGTCAGTAACTACAGTTGGTTGCTACATCTGTAAGTGCAAGTTAAAACTCTACTATGCAAAGCAAAACCCATTCATCCACAACCCCAAGGAACGCCGCTGGCTTCGCTGGGCCCGAGCACATCTAAGATGGACTGATGCAAAGTGGAAAAGTGTTCTGTGGTCTGACAAGTCCACGTTTCAAATTATGTTTGGAAACTTAGGACGTGGTGTCCTCCAGAACAAAGAGGAAAATAACCATCCAGATTGTTATAGTCGCAAAGTTCAAAATCCCGCATCTGTGATGGTATGGGGGTGCATCAGTGCCCAAGGCATGGGTAACTTACACATCTGTGAAGGCACCATTAATGCTGAATAGTCCATACAGGTTTTAGAGCAACATATGTTGTCATCCATGCAACGTTATCATGGATGCCCCTGCTTATTTCAGCAAGACAATGCCAAGCCACGTGTTACAACAGCGTGGTTTCGTAATAAAAGAGTGCGGGTACTTTCCTGGCCCGCCTGCAGTCCAGACCTGTCTCCCATCAAAAATGTGTGGCGCATTATGAAGCGTAAAATACGACAGCGGAGACCCCGGACTGTTGAACGACTGAGGCTCTACATAAAACAAGAATGGAAAAGAATTCCACTTTCAAAGCTTCAACAATTAGTTTCCTCAGTTCCCAAACGTTTGATGGTGATGTAATACAGTGGTGAACATCCCCTTTCCCAACTACTTCGACACAGCCATGAAATTCTAAGTTATTTATTATTTGCAAAAAAAAAAATAAAGTTTATGAGTTTGAACAACAAATATCTTGTCTTTGTTGTGCATTCAACTGAATATGGGTTGAAAAGGATTTGCAAATCATTGTATTCCGTTTATATTTACATCTAACACAATTTCCCAACTCATATGGAAACGGGGTTTGTATATATATATATATATATATATATATATATATATATATATATATATATATATATATATATATATATATATATATATATATGTATATATGTATGTATATATATGTATATATGTATGTATATATATGTATATATGTATGTATATATATATATATATATGTATTTATATATGTATATATATGTATACATACATAGAAAAATCTCCTGATGATTGAGGGAACCCCTCATGAAACAGTTCTGCATGTATGTATGTATATATATATATATATATATATATATATATATATATATATATATATATGTATGTGTGTATATATATATTATATGTATATATATGTATGTATATATATATATGTATGTATGTTTATATTATATGTATATATATGTATGTATGTATATATATATATATATATACAGTATATATAAATGATAAATGGGTTGTACTTGTATAGCGCTTTTGCTACCTTTCAAGGTACTCGAAGCGCTTTGACACTACTTCCACATTTACCCATTCACACACACATTCACACACTGATGGAGGGAGCTGCCATGCAAGGCGCCAAACAGGACCCATCAGGAGCAAGGGTGAAGTGTCTTGCTCAGGACACAACGGACGTGACGAGGTTGGTACTAGGTGGGATTTGAACCAGGGACCTTCGGGTTGCACACGGCCACTCTCCCACTGCGCCACGCCGTCCCCATATATATATATATATATATATATATATATATATATATGTATGTTTATATTATATGTATATTATATGTATATATTATATGTATATATATGTATGTATGTATATATATATATATATATATATATATATATATATATATATATATATATATAAAATATAAAATTCCATTTGCAAAGGCATCGTTTATTGGATCCGGCTCTTGTATTTATTCCGCAGGTGTACCTAATGTTGTGACCGTAGAGTCTTCACACATGAATTGGGATTAAGCCAAATGAGGCAGCATTACACCGTTGCAAGATGAAATGAGTGATGTCCTCCGCCATCGTCTGTAAGAATGCGGAGGGAGTGCCCGCTGAGTTACCATGGAGAGGTGTACACAAAAGGGTGTGGCGTGGGAATGTCCCCCAGAAGTCAGGAGTGAGGGTGAAGAGGTCAGAGGTCAGAGCCAGCTGGACAGCACACAAGAGGCGATGAGGATGAGAAAAGATGGCGAGGGGGCGGCAGTCAGCAAACGGAGCGAGCAGACCCAATGGGACATTAACATTGAACTGATGGGAGGCTCAGTGACCAGCAGCCATTGTGTTGGAGGGGAGCTAAGCTATGACACGCTCATGCGTAATGGGCCGTAATAATCCACAAATGACAGCGGCCTCACTGGGGATGCAAACGCGGCTTTTAAAGCGCGCCATGCAATTACGAGATTGTTGGGATTAGCTTAAGTTATACTCCTCTCTTGTTAATATCATCTGAAATAAAGATGTGAAATCTGCAAACAAAAGGCTTCATATCGTCTATAAGGGATTTGAAAACAATGTTAACATCTATTTTAGTCAGCATTTCTTCAATTCATCTTTTGCCTTTTGTTATGATAAGTAGCTTAAACTTATTTTTGTGCTGTCAATCTTACATATTTTTAATTTATACCTATCGTAATTTAACTCGGGATGTTCCGATCAGGGTTTTATGCTGCCCATTTCGATACGGGTGAGATCGGCCGATACCAATATGTATCCAATGTATTAACTACATTTTTCCATGTATAATCATTATATATATATATATATATATATATATATATATATATATATATATATATATATGTGTGTGTGTATATGTATATATATATATATATATATATATATATATATATATATATATATATATATATATATATATATATATACATATGGGTGAAGTGAAGTGAATTATATTTATATCGCGCTTTTTCTCTAGTGACTCAAAACGCTTTACATACCCGATCAGGGTTTTATGCTGCCCATTCCGATACGGGTGAGATCGGCCGATATATTTATAATGAGTCCTATTGGCAGACACACTATTTAAACCTGTTTGTCATTCTCCTTTATTACATACTCTTGTTGGAGCAAAACAAAGTCAACAGTACACAATATCTCAACTCAAGTAAAAACTACTACTACTCATTAAAGTTATATGCTTTTTGCCCTCAAAGTCCTCCGGTGTCCAGGGAATGAGTCCCTGAGTTTGTAAACATTAACAAAAACGACAAAAATTATTGAGAAAATAAAACTATGGACTCTGGTACGATTATATGATCTATCCGCCCTTACATGTCGTGTTCTGACTGTGACAATGCTGACATAGTAGCAGTTATATTATCCTCCCTCAAGACTCCTATTGATCTACTTGTTAATTTCATGTTCATATTTGCTTACTTTCTGATGTTATGTGGTTCCATCTACACTTCCTAAACTTTACTCAGCACTTTTTTTTTTTGTTTCAAGATATCTTAGTGGTTAGCTTAGCTTTTCCTATGCCTGCTCTGAGCTTGCTCGACGTGTGTAACATGTTTGGCTTTGTCCTCCAGTGATAATGATACTTAAAAGACTAAGAACTGTAATTAAAAAAAAAGTTAAAGTACCTATGGTTGTCACACACACATTAGGTGTGGCGAAATTACTTTTTGCATTTGACTCATCCCCATTTTCACCCCTTGGGAGGGTGACGGGAGCTGTGAACAGCAGCAGTGGCCGCGCTCGGGAATCATTTTGGTGATTTGCCGTGAGTTGAAATGCAATTTATTTGTGATTATTATTAGCTTAGGGGAGCAACTACATACTGTGCATGGAGACATACAATTAGCTACAAGCTTGTCAGCCTGGGCACTGAAAATAAACACAATATTAGCCAGACGGGATCGGTATTAAAAGACATAAATCGGCAATGGTAATCACATACTTTTTCGCGTATATCGGCTGATACTGATCAGTGGCCGAACAATCGGCACAGTTTTAATTCTAATTATACGGTATATATTTTGTGTATTTGTAGTAAGAAGTATCTATTATTATATACTGATGCATGCACAGTATGCAATAAATATATTTTATGGTTTTATGTGTTATTATTATTATTAGATATGTAGTATTTAGTATAAATACATCAGACGCTAATTGAAATGTTCGGAAATGTTAAACCCCAAAAATGTATGTAATTCATAAATACTTATATATAAAAATATTTTTGTACCTTTTTTGATTATTTTTTAAAAATATTTATTTGAAATACATCTGTTTATACACATTGCTAACCAAATAAACATTTTTGCATGCGATAGTGTGTTAACTTTAACAACCGTAGTATGAATATATAACTTGTGTGACAACTAACCCCAAAGAGAATGTGACGACTAATTAGAAATAGAATTTCTGGCAAGCCTTGAATCAAGCCCAATTTCCCAATAGTAAATAATATTTTATTCAAATCCACTCCAGACAGTGATTCGGAACACCCACAAAATCTAATAACTTGTTGTTTCTTATTCCATTTCCTGAGAAATCAGCCTATACTTTGATTGGTACCATATATGGTTCCATTCCCTATAAAATGCTATCAACCACTTAAAGCTTTCTATTATATTGAAACCCCCATGATTTACACTAATACACAATCTGCTTTTTGATAAAATATGTAATGTTTTGATAGCTTGTTAGTCAGCATGTGTGAGATGAAGGACTTGACACCATCACTATAAGTATACAGTTTGCAAATATCGTATAAATATTGTGTTATTAGTCTTCCCACGGTTATCTGTGATCCATGTAGACCTCAGCACTGCGGAGAAGTGAAGGTCAGGTCAGTGGGGGCAGCAGGCAGTCTGCAGCAGGGCCATGGTGGTCCTAAAAAGACCATCTTGAGCCCTATATCCAAATGGGGTCAACATGCAAATATTAACCCCTGAGTGAAAGCAGCAGATCAATGTTCTCACGTCACTCTCTCTGCCCATGAATGTGTTGGCCTGCACACCACAATGTTGGCATATTTAATGAAATTCACCCTCAACAATAGAGGAGGCAGCCCTTGAGTCTTCTCACTGCTCTGCCTTCACAAAGACCTGTGAATAGAACGCTAGAATAACCCCAAAAATATTCCTTAACCAGCACAGTCCTGGCAGATGAAATTCAGTTGCCGAGTCTCAACCAATCCCACCCACTGCTGCCCCCCCGTGGCCTCCATGGCCCCAGTAACTCCGCACCCATTTGCACCCTCCAATCCTTGTCCCGGGGCCCAGTTCTGGTAGCAGTCCGCCGCTGAACCGGTCCAGAACCAAAAGTTGAAGTTACAAGTGTAGCGTAAGCCGAGCCAGACGTGAGACGACGTAGCGTTCCTCGCCATCGCCGCCGCTCGATCCTGAGCGCCCTGGTCGCTGATGTAGACCAGGTCCATGTGGTGTTCTCTGCAGTAACCCAGCGCTTCCATCCAGGTCATATTTTTACGAATTAAGATCAGGTTACCTGTAGGTGTACAAGGCAAAAACACTGTAAATGACTGAGTTATTTTTTTTCTTGTACACAAAAATATTGAAAATAACATTTGAAGATGTCAGAAATCTCTTATGAGGCCATCATACTCTGTACCATTTCTAGTAGACTTTTGAAACATCAATTCAAACGAGGGCGTAGCACCGAATTCTAGGCCCACAAACACAAGACTCCACACTAAACTCATACACAAACTTGTTTACATGCACTAAAGTTAAGTTAAAGTACCAATGATTGTCAAACACACTCAGTGTTGTGAAATTCTTCTCTGCATTGGACGCATCCCCTTGTTCACCCAATAGGAAGTGGGGGGAGCAGTGAGCAGCAGCAGTGGCCACGTCCAGGAATCATTTTCGGTGATTTAACCCCCAATTCCAACCCTAGATGCTGAGTGCCAAGCAGGGAGGTAATGGGTCCCATTTTTATAGTCTTTGGTATGACTCGGCCGGGGTTTGAACTCATTACCTACCGATCTCAGGGCGGCCACTCTAACCACAAGGCCACTGAGAAGGTTAAAATGTTCAGTTTCCCTTTACTTCAGAGTGTAAAATACAGATGATCTGATACACGTATATGATTATCATCAGTGGATTATACAAATCATAACAATGCATCAATTTTTATTATAATAGTGCATCTCTTGGAGGTTAAGTCTACCCCCAGTGATGTCTCCTTTCCTAACTTGAATTGAGGGTCTTTGAATGCAGCACAATTATGGGCAAAGAAATTTAAAACATCCATCCATCCATCCATTTCTACCACTTGTCCCTTTCAAGGTTTCGGGGGTGCTGGAACCTATACCATAACTTTCTCTTATGCTGTCACAGTTATCTTAATTACATTGTTCCCTTTCTTTCAACCTTGTTCCAGAATGCTGGTGCTCTGTTTGAACGTTTGAAGGTGAGCTTTGAGGACTTATGTGATTAGGATGCCTGGTCTGCTGTTGTCCAGGTGGAACAAGTAATTTTGCATTTTTGATAAGGGTGTAGGTAGTCTTAGACCAGGGCTATCAAACGGACGGCCTGCCTGCCGAATCAGGCCCGCAAACACAGGCTTTCTACGTGTAAAAATGAGCTGACATTTTTCAATGAAAGAAACTATGATTCTAAATGTGTCGACTGGATGACGTCGCTGTGCCAGCAACCTTAGGGTTCCTGGTTCGATCCCCGGCTTCCGCCATCCTAGTCATGTTCGTTGTGTCCTTGAACAAGACACTTTACCCTTTCTCCTGATGGGTCGTAGTTACCATTTACTATGTCACAATAACTATTCTTTGTATCCCCTGAGGTGCGAGAGCGCTCATGACTTCCGAGGGGGCGGAGCTATGTGCCGCTTAAAAAAAAGGCAACACATCCTTGTTTGCATACTACGAACTTATGCTGCTTATTACTGATAGTGCACAGAATGTGGGTTGTTATGTTCATGCCTCGATTGTCAAATATGTTGTTGGTAATGTAACCTGTGACATTTCTACCTAAATCAATGCATGTGATAATCTGTACATTTCGTGTTGTACTTACTGTATGACTTGGGAGACATTTTCTAACTTAATGTGTTTTTAATGAAATGAGTCCAATTTCACAAGTTTTGTTGTAGATGATGCTATATCTGTACATAATAAACCACATGATGTTAGTTTATCAGTTGAGGAAATTGAGGAAATTACATTAATAACATCCTGTAATTTGATTTTGATAATATTATCAATTTCATCTTCAGATAGATTAAAAATAACACCAATGGGAGCATTTTAAAACTCTCCTAGACTCAATTCCACCTATTTGACTGATGAAGATTATCACATCATTTGTTAAAAAAGTATAAATAACGATAAATGAAGATAGAATACTATTACCCGCAACATGTAAGTTTAAAATAAAACATTTTCAGAATGTGCTTGGTATATTTTTAAACAAAGAAAACAATCTTAAATTGTCTTTATTGTTATGTTATCGTACCATGATTTTAATTTATTCCCACTTGAGAATATATATTCCTAAATGTGGCCCCTGAGCTAAAATGACACCATTTGAATCAAGCAACTTTATCATTGAACTTTCACAGATATATTTATTTTACATTTACATGTATGCCCCTTTTTTTGGTGACTTAACAATATTTTCTGGACTATAAGGTGCACTTAAAAAAAATTTTTTTCTCAAAAATCGACAGTGCGCCTTATAACCTAATGTACAGAACAATTCTGGTTTTGCTTAACGACCTAGAAGCTATTTTATTTGGTACATGGTGAAATTATGAATGTGACCAGTAGATGGCAGTCAAACATAAGAGATAAGCGTAGACTGCAATATAATGGCAGTCACATATAAGAGATAGGTGTAGACTGCAATAAGGCTCAAGTAAACAACACCAACATTTTATATGTTTCATTGACAATATAGAACATTACACGGCGCTCAAAAATCTAGCAAAAGGTTTTAGTACGTCTTTGGTTAGCTATGGAGCTGCACAGCTTGATGGATTGTACTGTGCTTCAACATACGAGAATTATTATAGTGTGTGTATAAGGTTAGAAATATTATCTGGCTTTTTGCTTTGCAATATTATGCAAAAGCAACTTTTCTTTCTTTCTTGTACCTGCTGATCTGTATTTGGGATCCGCAAAATTCCTGAAAAATTACAAGAGTCCGTTTTTGTAGTCGGTGAAGACGATGTAGTTGATAAGGTTCTTCTTTTTCTCTATCTTCTTGTTATGGGACATTCATCCTCTGCTTTTAGCTTTTCTAAAATAAAGTAGTGTAAAGTTCTTACTTATACCTGTCAGTAAACTCGCCATGAAAGCGCTAAAACATACCGGTCTAGTGAGTTTACATTATTCACCCAAGTCGCTTTAGTTATTAGCGGTTTTTCACGGGACACATTTCCGGTGGTTGTTATTGCACTAGTGAGCCATGGATGAGGAGATGATGCTCTCTTATTGATTTAAGTAGAGTCTTAATGTCATTAAAACAGTTAGCTCCATCTTTTGACACTTCATCTACTCCTGTCCTTGCACGGTACACTGCTACAACAAAGATGACAGGGAGAAGACGCTGCCGAAAGGTGAGCCTCGTAAATAAGACTGCAGAAAAAACGGCACATCTGGAAGCGACAGTCAGAAAGCGGCTTGAAGATGATCTGTAAAACATAATCTATGCAACATTTTGACCAAAGAATCACAATTACCTGTTATGTAGACCACAAGGTAGTCTTTTCCATTTAGAAAAAAAAAAAAATAATGACTCCTTTAATGCGCCCTATAATCCAATGCGCCTTATATATGAAAAAAGATCGAAATAAGACCATTCATCGGCAGTCTGCCTTATAACTCGGTGTGCCCAATGGTCCGGAAAATACGGTACATTTTAAATGACGGAATAAAACATCTTCAAACTTTACAAAGCCTTAGGGCCTTCCTGCACTTCAGGTTCAGTACAACATCCCCACTCACCCCTCCACCTCAATGCCTCTGATGTCAGATATACTACAGAGACAAAGTGAACTACCTGGTCTTTTCTCCAGCCTGTATACACTAACTCACATCAAATGCTGAAAAGGGGTTTGGAGGCTCACAGTTAATCTGTGGCTCTGTTTCTACCCACCACCACCCTCATTTTTAGATAAACTGTTTCTTTCTTTGATTGATTGTGACACGGCTATGGTTACCATTTGGCTTTTCCAAGCGTCACGCTATACTGTATGCTATAAATGTGAGTATCTCTAAAATGGGTGACTTACAAATTGGTGTTGTTGTGTCACAATGCTCAATACTGCAAAAAAGTTCACCATGTAGGCTCATAAAATTTATATTTGAACAAATTCCTTTTTGTTCAAAAAGGAACAAAAAGTTCCTTTTTTAACAAAGTTTAGGCTTCACGGCAGGCACGTGCACACATAGGGCCCTATGGGTGCTTGAGCCCTTGCCCTTTTTTGCCTCGTCTTAAAAAGTGCTCTCTGCCTGTGTGTGTTTTTTATTTTTTTATTTATTTTTCTTGAAACAACATTAATAAATTCCTGTCAGGGATGTAAAAACAAAAACAAAACAAAAAACAGCGGTACAAAAACGCCACGTTTTCTTGTAATACCGGGTTGTTTGAGCCTGCCGCTTCCGCCAGAGAGAGAGAGAGAGAGAGAGAGAGGGCGAGTGAGTGAGTAAGTGAGAGGAGAGAGAGCCAACTGCGCCCCTGACTGAGTAGATGTGACAGTGGAGCAACTTGAACCTGTGAGTTGTGGTCTAGTCGCCGTCCACTTATTCAGCATCTAATATGGGTCATATTTAAAAAAAAACGCTGTATTATTCTATTATTCAATGTGTCAGCTTCTGTGTTTGCCGGACGTCGGAGCACGGTGCATCAAGTGAGCACGGCACATCAATTCGGCACAGAGCAGAGCGGATCGTGTGGGACAGGAAGTAGTGTACAAAATACAAAATAAAACACTGGGTTAATTTTCAAAATAAAATGCACTGTGTTTACGGCGGATCACATTTCTCTCACAGTAGAGGTTTAGATATAAAGTTTATTGTGACTTTGCTATTACTGTGTGGGTTAACAAAATAATAAATAATAATAATGATAATAATAACAATAATAAGAGTAATAATAATGATAATGATAGTAATAATATTGATAATAATAATAATTATTATTATTGATAATAATAATAATTTCAGCATTATGGGGATATAAGATGTAGGTTATCTGTTAGGAATATTACCATCTGTATTTAAACTTGATTCATCTTGATTATGCCTGCAGCACAATGCCAAAAAAAGAAAGGATACAGAAAAGGAAGGAGAAGGAGCACCAGGAAGCAACAAAGGGTAGCAGACCTCTTAATGCATGGCTAAAACCAAGTACTACCACCAGAATTCAAGAAAGACCACAGACCTCAGAAAGTGTCACATACTAAAGTTTCACGCTGTGAATTTTAAACAAGGAATCACCGTGTGTTTGTGTGGCTGGAGGCTAAAGCTTCCCAACTCCGTCTTTCTACTTTGACTTCTCCAATATTAATTGAACAAATTGCAAAAGATTCAGCAACACAGATCTCCAAAATACTGTGTAATTATGCCGTTAAAGCAGACGACTTTTAGCTGTGTGTGTGCGCAGCGCTCATATTCATAACAGCCCGTGACGTCACGCGTACACATCATCATTACGTGACGTTTTGAAGAAAAAAGTCCTGGGAAATTTTAAATTGCAATTTAGTAAACTAAAAAGGCCGCATTGGCATGTGTTGCAATGTTAATATTTCATCATTGATATATAAACTATCAGACTGTGTGGTGGGTAGTAGTGGGTTTCAGTAGGCCTTTAAAGTCAGTTTTATTTGCAGACGACACAACTGCTTTCTGTTCAGGAGATAACACACAGAAGATAATACAAATAATAACAGAAGAAATTAACACATTTAAAAAATGGTTTGAAAAAAACAGACTATTTTTGAATCTCAGTAAAACTACAATAATGCTATTTTGTAACAGTAGAAAAGAGCATCATACACAAATACAAATAGATGGAGTAGATATTGAAAGGGTAAAAGAAACAAGATTTTTGGGAGTTTTTATAGATGATAAAATGAACTGGAAATCTCATATACAAAACATACAACATAATGTGGCAATAAACATTTCAATAATGAATAAAGCAAAATACTTCCTGGGCCAAAAATCACTTCATATTCTCTACTGCTCGCTAGTGTTACCATATCTGAGTTATTGTGTAGAAATATGCGGAAATAACTACAAATGTGCGCTACATTCGTTAACTGTGTTACAAAAAAAAACAATTAGACTGATACATAATGTTGGATATAGAGAACATACAAACCTTTTATTTATTGAGTCAAAAATATTAAAGTTTGGTGATTTGGTAAAATTGCAAACAGCTAAAATGATGTACAAAGTAAATTATAACCTGCTACTAAAGAATGTACAACACTTCTTCTCAACTGAAGAGGAGAAATACAACCTTAGAGGAAAATCTAATTTAAAACATCTGTATGCACATACAACACTTAAAACCTTTAGCATATCAGTATGTGGAATTAAATTATGGAATGGATTAAGTAAAGAAGTTAAACATTGTACTGATATGATCCAGTTTAAGAGATTGTTCAAATTAATAATGCTTACAAAGTACAAAGAAGAAGAATCATGAGAAATACTTTCAACCTTATTGAAAATAAGATATTTCTGCATCTCAGTATGTTAATAATGACTGAATTAATTGATTAGATATTACAAAACTGTTGTGTATACTAATTCACGGATGTTATTTTATTATAAAAAGGTCATTAAATGATTCTATATATTTGTAAACACTCTGAAGTGGGAAAGGGGTAAGGATTAAATAAGCTTTTCTTCTTCCTACTCCTTTTCGGACATGATGTAAAATGAAATGATACGAAACTGTGTGATGTACTATACTGTAAGTGTGTTCATGTTTGAAATAGACTAAAGAATGAAAGAAAAAAAGAAAGAATATACGATCATTATTCCACATTGATCTCAAAAACCACTGTGCTCATCATCCCAAGTACAAGTACAGCCGCATTAAACGACAAACAGGAAAAGCTAAGGCAAGAACCACGGACTATGCTGTCTGTTTGATAGATCTGATCCTAAAACCGAGGTCCAAATATAACAACCTGTGTCCCATGGTTAGTCTCGTGGGCCTAAAATGAATCACTGATGTTTACGGTAGCTCCCGATACAACCACTACAACACTACGTCCTATAAAAAACTTAAAAGGATTCCCACCATGGGAACAGACTGGCCAAAATACTGGTGGTACCTCACAGCCCATCCAATATGGGGGAAATTGGACACTGGTCACTACATACAGTGGGCCCAAAAAAAATATTTCGTCAGCCACCGTTTGTGCAAGTTCTCCCACTTAAAATGATGACAGAGGTCTTTAATTTTCATCATAGGTACACTTCAACTGTGAGAGACAGAATGTGAAAAAAAAAAATCCAGGAATTCACATTGTAGGAATTTTAAAGAATGTATTTGTAATTTATGGTGGAAAATAAGTATTTGGTCAACCATTCAAAGCTCTCACTGATAGAAGGAGGTTTTGGCTTTTTATTTCAACATTTCATATTTGTGTTATCGTATTCGACTGACTGCAGATGATATTGTGTATAGAGTTGGAGTTGTTTTTAGATGGAGTATTAGAAAATAAAGGGTTAACTTAGGTATCTTTAGCGTGATCAGTGGCCTTGTGGTTAGAGTGTCCGCCCTGAGATTGGTAGGTCATACCAAAGACTATAAAAATGGGACCAATTGCCTCCCTGCTTGACACTCAGCATCAAAGATTGGAATTGGGCGTTAAATCACCAAAATGATTCCTGAGCGTGGCCACCGCTGCTCACTGCTCCCCTCACCTCCCAGGGGGTGAACAAGGGGATGGGGCAAATGCAGAGGGTAATTTCACCACACTTTGTGTGTGTGTGTGTGTGTGTGTGTGTGTGACTATCAGTGGTACTTTAACTGTTGCTTTAAGTAACAATGGTAGTCTTTCCCATTATGCAAATGTCCCCCCTCTCTTAAATGCCACATCTTGTTACATATCATTTTTGTATAAACTTAATAGTTTTTGTTTCATTGTGACCTAAGTTCTGGTAGGTCAATTATTTTGAATGTGCACTGAAGGCCCAGGTACGGAACATCGCCCTCCACTGTGTTCTTTGTTGTCTCTGCCAGTGACACATACCTGAACATAATTGTTGTGTTGAAGTAGCTGCTGTAGAATTAATGGGTATCTCCTCTGAAGATGAGCTGGTGGACGGAAATGTGACACCTTGTGTCTCCTGTGTGCTCGTCTCACCGGTTGGTACAACTTTGCTGGCTGCATAAAATCACAAAAATGCAGCAATGCTATATTTAGGTGCTTGGAATACCTGATGTTCCTCTTGTATTTGAATTGTGTTTACATCACCAGTTTTTTTTCCATGAAACAAAATGTCTACTTGATTTGGGATATGAAAGCTAGACTTATAGTAGGTCAAGGACTTGGTTCTTATCATTTTCCTTAATACAGTAATTTATACTATTTTCCTATTACTGTTGTAATACTAATCTATTTTGGTTAAACAAGCATTAAACTACTGTATCTACAGGTCAACCTTGCCAACATTTTACATAAAGTGACTATTTTAGTTGGTAATGATACAAAAGACATTACAAAGAGTTAATCAAATGAAAATTGGTAAACATTTTTTACAATGTGTCATAATGTTGAATGTCCACAATTGTTCATACCCTTTCGGAGTACCGTCATAGCCAAAATAATAAGTGTCATAGCTGCATAAGCTATAGTATTTACTTTTCTGTAAACACGGCCCCACTAAAAGTAGTTCCTCAGCGTTAGCGCTTATAATAAAAATATCATTGATATTTGTTTAATATTCAGGTTAGGACATGTAGATGGAGCATTGTTGGCGGTTTTTGGATGTTTTTAGAGGGCTTTATGGGTGCAAAATATTATTCCTATTAGCTGCATTGTTAGCTACCTTGTACTTGCTGTATATTAAAAATGTAAAAACGCTGTGTATTAATGTTTCTGCTCCTACTAAACTAAAACTAAAGATAAATTTATTTTACCTTTGACATAACTGAAATTTGCTTAGCAGGTTTGGGAAAAAAGTTTTTTATTTATTTTTCTGACGCTAAAGTCTTTTGGTGCCTAAAAACTGCTGCTCCAAAACAGGATTCTTTTTAACATTTTTGACTTGGGGCCTACTCAAATATTAACACTGACTTAGTAATCTTACTCTTGAGTTAAATCTTTTTCAATTATTATATCTAACCTACTTACAGTTTACAACCTTGACAAATGATATGAAGCCATGTGTTAATCACAAATATTATTATTTACAAACCCCAAATCCAGTTAAGTTGGCACGTTGTGTAAATCGTAAATAAAAACTGAATAGAATAACTTGCAAATCATTTTCAACCTATATTCAATTGAATAGACTGCAAAGACAAGAAATTTAATGTTTGAACTAAGAAACACATTTTTTTGGGGCAAATAATCATTAACTTAGAATTTAATGGCAGCAACATATTGCAAAACTTTTTTTTTTTACCACTGTTTTACATGGCCTTTCCTTTTAACAACACTCAGTAAACTTTTGGGGACCGAGGAGACCAATTTTTTAAGCTTTTCTGATTGAATTCTTTCCCATTCTTGCTTGCTGTACAGTTTAAATTGTTCAACAGTCCGGGGTCTCTGTTGTCGTATTTTACACTTCATAATGCACCACACATTTTCAATGGACTACAGGCAGGCCAGTTTAGTACTCACACTCTTTTACTACGAAGCCATGCTGTTGTAACACATCCAGAATGTGGCTTGGCATTGTCTTGATGAAATAAGCAGGGGCGTCCATGAAAACGTTGCTTAGAAGGCAACATATGTTGCTCCAAAACCTGTATGTACCTTTCAGCATTAATGGTGTCTTCACAAATGTGTAAGTTACCCATGCCTTGGACACAAATACACCCCCATACCATCACAGATGCTGGCTTTTGAACTTCATACCTATAACAGCCCGGATGGTTCTTTTCCACTTTGGTCCGGAGGACACGACATCTAAAGTTTCCAAAAACAATTTGAAATGTGGACTCGTCAGACCACAGAACACTTTTCCACTTGCATCAGTCCCTCTTAGATGAGCTCGGGCCCAGCAAAGCCGGCGGCGTTTCTGGGTGTTGTTGATAAATGGCTTTCGCTTTGCATAGTAGAGTTTTAACTGGCACTTACAAATGTAGCGACAAACAGTAGTTACTGAAAGTGGTTTTCTGAAGTGTTCCTGAGCCCATGTGGTGATATCCTTTACACACGGATGTCGCTTTTTCATGCAGTAACATCTGAGGAATCGAATTCTTCGGCCTTACCGCTTAAGTGCAGTGATTTATCCAGATTCCCTCAACTTTAGATGATATTACAGACGGTGAAATCCCTAATTTCCTTGCAATATCTCATTGTGACATGTTGTTCTTAAACTGTTCGACAATTTGCTCACGCATTTGTTCAAAAAGTGGTGACCCTTGCCCTATTGTGAATGACTGAGCATTACATAGAAACTGGTTTCATACCCAATCATGGCACCCACCTGTTCCCAATTAGCCTGTTCACCTGTGGGATGTTCAAAATAAGTGTTTGATGAGCATTCCTCAACTTTCTCAGCCTTTTTTGCCACTTGTGCCAGATTTTTGTAAACATGTTGTACCCATCAAATTCAAAATGAGCTAATATTTGCAAAAAATAACAAAGTTTACCATTTTAAACGTTAAGTAATTTGTATTTGCAGTCTATTCAATTGAATATAGGTGGAAAAAGATTTGCAAATCATTGTATTATGTTTTTATTTACAATTTACACAAAGTGCCAACTTCACCGGTTTTGGGTTTGGTATTTAACACAATGACCTTAGACTTAGGTCAGGCTGATGAGAAATATAAGTACTAACCAAATATACTGCATACAAAGAGACTCATAACTGATGAAAAATAAATATACATACAATTATGTTGTGCTAAAATAAACTAAATCAATAATGTATATGTTTTTAACAAAACTGTCAATAAAAATGAATTGTAAACAAAAATGCAGCTCTACCACTTTAGTCATAATTTTTGTGCTTATGAATCTTCTCTATGACTTTAGCTCCAGACTTCTTCCGTTTGTTAAAGAGTGTCAGTACTGCCACAAGTGTTGGAAAAGTGTATTACAACTGGGTGCTGCTGCGGCCCATACGGACCACAGCTAACAAACAGATATTTGTATATTTATATGTAGTATATCACACCTGTAAGCTGATGGAAAAGCCCGACATTAAAATCCAACCCAGAAATGAGTCAACTTACGGCCATGACAGACAAAGGTGTGCTTGCTGCTGCATCCCAGATCATTCCAGCGGCTTTCGTCTTTGAACACTGCGGCAACACAATCCTGATTAGCAGAGTTTGGTTGCTGTGGTTTCCAGTGGCGGAAGGACGACTCGCTCCCATCAGACCACTTCCAGGCATCTCGGAAGAGGCCGATCCACACGTTCTGAGATGTGGACACATTTCGGACATCCACGTTCTCTTCCGCTGAGCCCACACCAACCAAATCCATGGACAAATCCCTGCAATGCTTTTGGGCGTCCCGCCATGATTTGGTGTTGCCAACAAAAATGTAGTTGCTGGTGTCATTGATGTTGCCTGCAAGGTTTTCACAGAGAGCATGATTTGTGACGTTCTATAAACAATGACTTGTGGTAGGATGATTGTATTAATAGTGGATGTTCAAAAGTCAAACACAATCCATTCTTCGCTTGTTGAAGTTATTTTTCAGATTATATTTTTTTTGTTTTAGTTTGTCTTTGCCAACCGAAAAACACTATTTAACGTTACTAACTGCCACACAAGGATAATACAACTAAAAGAAAGCACATTTTTGAAGACGCCTGACAGACAGTAATGCGTCCTGACACCTAGTGTTTTATTCTGGCTATTTGTTTGCTGTGCCCCTCTTTAAATAAACTCCTTCCTGTGTTTTTCCAACTCTAAATCTTATAATACACATTTTTAATTATTTGAAATGTGTAATGGTGTGGTGATGCAACTTTGTTTTATTTTTGTACAAGCTTCTTAAGTTAAAAAATATACTTGGGTAACAGGACTAAAAGTAACAGGAGTGATTTTTTTTTAACCATAGAATTTGCAAATAGATGAAATACAGTATAGCCGCTAATTAAAAAAAATATATATATATTTTGAAAATAGATTAAATAATACAAAACATTTTGAAATAGCATCCGATGTGCGGAGAATGAACGGAATGATGCAAGTTGATGTGTTGTGGATAATGCATGCACCCGTGGAATATTTTCACATTTTTCCCACAGCAACAGGACAGAGTGAAAACCTAGTGGCACAACTACAGTGTAAATGTACATATATATATATATATGTATATATATATATATATATATATATATATATATATATATATATATATATATATATATATATATATTTTTTTTTTTTTTTTTTTTCTTATCGTCAATTTTATACTGTATTCCTTTTCTCTTACTCCTGGAATTAACATAGGTCTAATACATGTCTGACACTATAAGAACACATATTTTTTTAAACTTTTGTCAGTATGTCCTGTTTAAGAAGTTGAGAGTTGACAATGTTGGCTGTGAAGTAGAAAAATTACAGGTTTTCAGGCAATCAAATTGGGCAGTTTGTTAATAAACTTCTCCTGCTAGCCACGAGCAATTACTTTACATTAATTAAATGGGAAATGTAGAATTTGTGTGCTTTTGAGAAGCTTTCACAAATGTTGGTTATGAGTTATTTGTCGTATTTGCTTTGCCCCTATTGTACTAAGCAGATTGACCCTTTCCAATGTCTAAATTTTGTTTCTATGGTTATCTTCAAACTCTTCTTCCAATAGGAGTTGACTGCACAAAACATGGACTCAGTGGGTTGAAGTCCCATGACGCACGATGGTGGTTTCATTATTTATTTAAAATTAATTTAGGGGAGTTCAACTTTGAATGTTCCACTACTGCTGTACTTACCCTGACAAACAAAGCTCCTTTTGAGTTTGCAATCACTCTCAAACCATTGACCAAGTAGATTCATGGCTGCACATGAATTTTGGACCAAGCCCTGTGGTTGTCCTGCCATCCAATTAGAAAAATTGAGTTTTTGATGAGGCCAAGCCCAGTGCCACTTTGGTGCATCTCCCATCTCCAGTCCTATCCACGCTCGGACTGTGGTATTTGGAACAGAAGCCATCAAGTCGGCCATATCTGTCAGGTTGTTAACGGTAGCCAGGTCGGTGTACATCTCTCTGCAATACTCCTTCGCTTCTTCGTAGCTTCTGGACAGGGAGACGTGGTGGAAGTGGGAGAATGCCAGTTGAAAAGAATACAATTCTGTGGGGTAAAAACTCTTACTTTAGTGTCCAAAACAACCCATCCATCCATCCTTTTTTCTACAGTGTTGCAAAATACGAGACACAGTACAAACCTGATATTAATAATAGAAATAAGGTTTCAGTCATTTTCATCATGATGAATGTGCTCAGGCAGATATATTATAGTAACAAAAATATTTACTCTTAAAAAAAAGGTATGCGTTCATATTCAGAATATGAAGTGGCAGCTGCTTCAAACAATAGCTTTGCAATAAGAATGTCACCTGGCTTGTAGAGACTCCTCTTCATATGCATTTCCTACCAAAGCTGTTTTTCTTGTTCGTCTCTCTCTTTTTCTGCAGTCACAGTGCAGAAATATGCTTCATACTGTAATGCACGCAGCAATCTACTGGCAAATTCATATCACACTTTGTCAGTTGTCAGTCACAAGGGTATATGTACAGTATAGGATAGGATAGCAGGTCAACTCCTGCTACTGTGTGTGTTAGCTCCTAAAGGGATAGCAGCTTTGTAAATATATTATTTTCTACATGGTAAATGCATTTTACAAAATTTTTTTTGCAGCAAACAGTGGAGTGAAATAAAAAATGCTTACGTCATTGTATACCAAGAAAAGGTACCAGAGATATCAAAGTGTGGGGTATGATGATAACCATAGAACCAAAATTGGATATTTTGTTTGTGACACACAAACGACTCAGCTGCACAGCACAAAATTAACAGTCTACTCACATAAAATGAATTGCAAGGGCAAAATGTATTTGCATCAAGCATATATTAACATCACACATAACCATCCATCCATCCATCTTCTTCCGCTTCTCCGAGGTCGGGTCGCGGTTGGCAGCAGCCTAAGCAGGGAAGCCCAGACTTCCCTCTCCCCAGCCACTTCGTCTAGCTCTTCCCGGGGGATCCCGAGGCGTTCCCAGGCCAGCCGGGAGACATAGTCTTCCCAATGTGTCATGGGTCTTCCCCATGGCCTCCTACCGGTTGAACGTGCCCTAAACACCTCCCTAGGGAGGCGTTCGGGTGGGATCCTGACCAGATGCCCGAACCACCTCATCTGGCTCCTCTCGATGTGGAGGAGCAGCGGCTTTACTTTGGGCTCCTCCGGGATGGCAGAGTTTCTCACCCTATCTCTAAGGGAGAGCCCCGCCACACACCGGAGGAAACTCATTTCGGCCGTTTGTACGCGTGTCTTATCCTTTCGGTCATGACCCAAAGCTCATGACCATAGGTGAGGATGGGAACTTAGAGCGACCGGTAAATTGAGAGCTTTGCCTTCCGGCTCAGCTCCTTCTTCACCACAACGGATCTATACAGCGTCCGCATTACTGAAGACGCTGCACCGATCCGCCTGTCGATCTCACGATCGACTCTTCCCCCACTCGTGAACAAAACTCCTAGGTACTTGAACTCCGACACTTGGGGCAGGGTCTCCTCCCCAACCCGGAGATGGCACTCCACCCTTTTCCGGGCAAGAACCATGGACTCGGACTTTGAGGTACTGATTTTCATTCCGGTCGCTTCATACTCGGCTGCGAACCGATCCAGTAAGAGCTGAAGATCCCGGCCAGATGAAGCCACCAGGACCACATCATCAGCAAAAAGCAGAGACATAATCCCGTGGTCACCAAACCAAAACCCCTCAATGCCCTGACTGCGCCTAGAAATTCTTCCATAAAAGTTATAAACAGAATCGGGTGACAAAGGACTGCCTTGGCGGAGTCCAACCCTCACTGGAAACGTGTCCGACTTACTGCCGGCAATGCGGACAAAGCTATGACACTGATCATACAGGGAGCGGACCGCCACAATAAGACAGTCCGATACCCCGTACTGTGAGCATTCCCCACATGACTTCTCAAGGTGTTATGATCAGATGTGATTACACTTACGACCGCTAGAGGGAAGTAATGGTTAGTATTCAGGTTACCGTGTCATATAATGTGGTAGAGCAAGACTGCAGATATACACATGTATGTTGTTGAGAACGTGAGTTATTAAAGTAAGTCACTTGCTCTCAATCCAGCCTCATCTTTCAAACACGAACATGACATGGTACCAGGAGTAAACTCGACTTGACGACATGGATTTAAAACCACCGGAAAGTTTGAAACTAACGGGGAATGTCGACGAGAACTGGCGAACCTTCAAACAGCAGTTTCACCTGTTCATCGCGGCTATGGGACACGAGACCAAGCCGGAGGCGAGAAAGGTAGCGCTACTGCTAACGATAGCAGGGCCACAGGCCATAGAAGTTTTTAACACGTTTGTGTTTGACACTCCAGACAATAATGAAAAGTTGGATGTAGTGCTTAGCAAATTTGACGCTCACTGTTCACCGAAGAAGAACGAGACGTACGAGAGATACGTGTTTCGGTCTCGTACGCAGCGGCAACATGAGCCATTCGATAGCTTCCTGACGGACTTGCGGCTAAAGGCGCAGTCCTGCAACTTCGCGACGCTGAAGGACTCCATGATCCGGGACCAGATAGTCTTCGGCGTGGAGGATAAAAAGGTCAGAGAGAGGCTACTACGAGAGATGGAGCTGACGCTGGCGGGAGCCATTAAGATCTGCCAGGCGAGTGAGCTGTCCCAAAAGTACGTGAGGACGTTCAGCGAGATGTCTACAGTCGCCTCGGCGCAGAGCGACAGCGCGGCAGCGGTAGGAGCAGTGTCGTATCAGCGGAGACAGCGCTCACAGACCCGGCCTGCACGGCAGTCGGAGGACATGATGACAAGCTGCAAGCGTTGCGGCACACAGCACAAGCCTAGACAATGTCCAGCGTTTGGTAAGCGATGCTCCAGTTGCCAAGGAAAGAATCATTTTGCTAAACAGTGCTTCTCCAAATGGAAAGAGGGGAAGAAAGGAAAAACTGTAAACATAATTGAGGAGTCTGATCTCAGTGACACGTTCATTGTTGGTATGGTAAATTTTGAAAGTGAACAAATAAGTGAACCAGCCAATGATGTCACTGGAGAAGATAAATGGATAGCTCCTCTAATGATAAATGGGACTGGAATCTCCATGAGATTGGACACGGGTGCGAAAGCAAATCTCATAAGCATGTGTGATGTAAAGGCAATGAAAAACAAGCCACAAATAAAAAAGAAAAGAATCTGGACTGAAACACTACAATGGATAACCAATTAAATGTTTGGGCACATGCAGGTTGAGTGTCACAGTTAAAGGAAAAGTGCACTACCTATGCTTCTTTGTTGTGAATGAGGGACGTGAATCACTTCTGGGTGACAGAGCCGGTGAAGAACTGGCACTTGTGAAAAGAGTGTATAGCATTATCCCAACAATTGACTCTATGGAAACAATTGGACAGAACTTTTCAGATGTTTTCAAGGGATTTGGTGTTTTGCCCTTCACATATAACATACAATTGAAAGAATCAATCAATGATCAATCAATGTTTATTTATATAGCCCCAAATCACAAATGTCTCAAAGGACTGCACAAATCATTACGACTACAACATCCTCGGAAGAACCCACAAAAGGGCAAGGAAAACTCACACCCAGTGGGCAGGGAGAATTCACATTCAGTGGGACGCCAGTGACAATGCTGACTATGAGAAACCTTGGAGAGGACCTCAGATGTGGGCAACCCCCCCCCCTCTAGGGGACCGAAAGCAATGGATGTCGAGCGGGTCTAACATGACACTGTGAAAGTTCAATCCATAGTGGCTCCAAGACAGCAGTGAGAGTCCCGTCCACAGGAAACCATCTCAAGCGGATCAGCAGCGTAGAGATGTCCCCAACCGATACAGGCGAGCGGTCCATCCTGGGTCCCGACGAGCGGTCCATCCTGGGTCTCGACTCTGGACAGTCAGTACTTCATCCATGGTCATCGGACCGGACCCCCTCCACAAGGGAGGGGGGGACATAGGAGAAAGAAAAGAAGCGGCAGATCAACTGGTCTAAAAAGGAGGTCTATTTAAAGGCTAGAGTATACAGATGAGTTTTAAGATGAGACTTAAATGCTTCTACAGTTGTGCGTGCAGCACGCAGAGTTCCAGCCCCATTGAAAGACAGCCTAAAGAAAGAACTCGACAGAATGATCATGCTGGGAGTGATCAAAATGGTTAATGAGCCTACAGACTGGGTCAACTCAATGGTCATCACGAAGAAAAAGAATGGTGAGTTGAGAATATGTATGGACCCTAAAGATGTAAATGAGAGTATAACGCGTGAACATTATCAAATACCTACACGTGAAGAGATCATCAGTGAAATGTCAGGTGCCAGCTACTTCACAAAGCTTGACACCTCACAAGGCTTCTGGCAGCTGAAACTGAGTGAAAGCAGCACAAAGTACTGTACCTTTAATACACCTTTCGGCAGGCACTGCTTTCTCAGACTACCTTTTGGAATAAAATCAGCTCCTGAAATATTTCACAGAGCAATGGAGCAGATCATCGAGGGCTTGGATGGAGTTCGAGTCTACATTGATGACATCATCATATGGGGATCCACAGCCCAAGAGCACAATGAGAGACTAAACAGAGTTACGGAACGCATACAAGGGTATGGACTAAAACTCAACAAGAGTAAATGCGAGTTTGGTGTTAAAGAGATCATTTTCCTTGGAGACAAACTGTCTGCACGCGAAGTCCAACCAGATCAAGAAAAAATACGTGCAATTCAGAACATGCCAAGGCCCACAGACAAAACCGGTGTGTTACGCATCATGGGGATGGTCAATTTTATAGGTAAATTCATTCCTAATCTGACAGCAAAAACATCGTGCATACGAGAGCTTCTGCACAGGGACTGTGAGGTCAAATGGACAGTGAAACATGAGCATGAGTGGCAAAAACTCAAGAACACACTGACTAAAGCTCCTGTGTTGTCATTTTATGACCACACAAAGAGGATAAAAGTGTCAACAGATGCTTCCAAAGATGGTATTGGTGCCGTTCTACTCCAAGCTGAGGGTGAGCACTGGAAACCGGTAGCATATGCATCTCGAGCTATGACACAATCAGAATGTCGATACGCTCAGATCGAAAAAGAATGTTTGGGACTGGCATATGGTTTAGAGCGGTTTCATAGCTATGTGTACGGCCTACCATCCTTCACAGTTGAAACTGATCACAGACCGCTGGTTGCCATCATCAAAAAGAATTTGAATGAAATGTCACCGAGACTTCAACGGCTAATGATGAAGATGCAAAGGTATGATTTTGAACTAATATATACTCCAGGTAAACACCTAGTCCTTGCTGATGCCCTATCCAGAGCAACTACAGGCGACAGTGTGAGTGCAACAGATGAGGACATACAGTGTCATGTGAACATGGTGTCTGCTACATTGCCAGTGTCAGATACAAAGTCAAGACAAATAGCTGATGCTACAGCAACGGATGCTGAGCTACAGCATGTCATGAGAAACATGGATGAGGGATGGCCGGCTGGCTCATGTCCACAATTTTACCACGTCAGAGGTGAGCTCAGTACTCAGGACTGCTGTTGAAAAAGGGCAGGATTGTTATTCCACAGGCTTTGAGAATGGACATTTTGCACAGGATACATGAAAGTCATCTCGGCATTGAAAAATGCAAAAGGAGGGCGAGAGAGTCGATTTTCTGGCCCGGACCTAACAAAGACATTGAAACACTCATAAATAAATGTGAAACATGCCAGAAACACAGGAACAAACAGAGTAAAGAGCCAATGGTGATTGCTGAGGTGTCAACTGCACCATGGCACAAAGTAGGAATGGACTTGTTTCATCTCAGAGGTAAAGACTATTTAGTAATAGTGGATTACTACTCAAACTTCCCTGAGATGGCGCTACTAGCAAACTTAACGTCAACTTGTTTAATAACACATGCTAAATCTATCTTCGCCAGGCATGGCATCCCACACACTGTAGTGAGCGACAACAGCCCATGCTTTAGCAGCAAAGAATGGCAGAAGTTTGTAGTGCAATACGATTTCCAGGATGTGACATCAAGCCCACATTATGCGCAATCAAATGGTCAAGCGGAAAAAGGAGTTCACATTCTCAAACAACTTCTAAAGAAAGCAGCTGACAGTGACTCGGATCCGTATCTAGCTTTATTGAGCTAAAGAGCATCACCTCTTCAGTGCGGTATATCACCAGCAGAACTGCTGATGAAGAGGAAGCTACGCACAACCTTGCCAAGTCATTCAAACAACAAAATACAGCAAAAATAATCCCTCAAAGATTGAACATAAGCTACGACTACAAAAGATGATGCAAAAGTCATTCTATGACAAAACAACAAAGCGTCTTCCTCCACTGACTACCAACAACACAGTCAGGATTGAGGATATTGACAGATGGAGTACAAAAGCAACGGTCCTATAAGAAGTTGCTCCACGATCGTACACAGTGAGAACTGATGATGGACAAATTCTCAGACGCAATCGTCGCAGTCTGTTAAAGACTCCTCAAGGGACTGTTGGTGAATCTCAGGAAATACCCACACCTGTTACAGACTATAACTCTGACTGTAGCACAACTACTCCAAACGAACCTGAGTTAAGAAGGTCCACAAGAGAAATCAAAAAGCCTGATAGACTGAACTTGTAAAATATATATATATATAAAAGTCAACATGCATGTTAAATATGTACCACAAAATGTATGTTGATTGTTGTAAAAGTGTTACAAATAGTATTGGCTCAGATTTGAGATAGCCTAAGCAATCTGAAATTGTTCATACTGCACATTTGTGTTAAGGTTAGACTGAATGAGAAGTTGTTTAAAATAACTGACCCAGCTAATATGATAAGTCATGTCAATACATTTTGTCTTCTAAAGAAAAGGGGGATGTTATGATCAGATGTGATTACACTTACGACCGCTAGGGGGCAGTAATGGTTAGTATTATGGTTACCGTGTCATATAATGTGGTAGAGCAAGACTGCAGATATACACATGTATGTTGTTGAGAACGTGAGTTATTAAAGTAAGTCACTAGCTATCAATCCAGCCTCATCCTTCAAACACGAACATGACACAAGGGACACAGTTGAATGCCTACTCCAAGTCCACAAAGCACATGTAGACTGGTTGGGCAAACTCCCATGCACCCTCAAGAACCCTGCCGAGAGTATAGAGCTAGTCCACAGTTCCACGACCAGGACGAAAACCACACTGTTCCTCCTGAATCTGAGGTTCGACTATCGGGCGTAGCCTCCTCTCCAGTACACCTGAATAAACCTTACCGGGAAGGCTGAGGAGTGTGATCCTACGATAGTTGGAACACACCCTCCGGTCCCCCTTCTTAAAGATCACATATCACACATAACATAAATCACAAATACTGTAGCATGAAGATGACCAGAGAGGATGAAGGGTTAGGACTAGCCGTCACTGCACAGTCTGTGTTTGGGAGTCCCCTAGTGGCTGCAGGGCCCAAGCAACTGCTTGGATCTTACACTGTATATGACCCACAGTATATTGGGAGAGACACAAAGGTGTGCACAACATTTTTGAAGGCAAGGGGGGGGGGATGTGCCACTGAAGAGGGCAATTTAGACCTGGTATACAAATGGCACATTATATAGTCTTGAAACAGTCTAAATAGACAGACTACTACTATTAGTTTATTGTTATGATCACGATCAGTGTTTTTAAAACTTAACTTATCAATTCATCGCAGCATTTACTTAAAATGTCCATTTAAAAACAAATACAATAAAATAAATGAAAAAAAGAGAACATTGACTAACAGCCATACAAAGTGTATTGAACATGAACAGGGTTCCACTCGTCGACACCATAAAACTACTTTGGGAAAGCTTGCATGCCTTTTTGAAATAAATAATGTAGTAGCACAAGTTTTTGCCCACCTAAAAGGCCACTTTGGTGCTCATTTAGGCTTTTAAGAGGGCACTGTAGTATGTGTTTTGGCTACTAAGAGGGCACAGTAGCATGTGTTTTGGCTTTTAAGAGGGCACTGTAGCATGTGTTTTGGCTACTAAGATGGCACTTTGGTACAAATTTTGGCTATTAAGAAGATACTGCAGCATGTGTTATTGCTTTCATTGGTGTAAGCTTTGGTGTACGTTTTGGCTCACAAGAGGGCACTTTGGTGCATATTTTGGCTGCTAAGAGCACTTTAGCTAGGCTGACCATATTCTGAAATCCCCAAAAGAGGACACATATGTGCATGCCAAGGCGGGCAGCACGCAAAGGCCGGGAGTAGGTGAAAACTTGCCAATGATACTCGAACTTGCTCTATAAAAAATATATTTATTTAAATAAAGCATTTTTTCTCCACAGTTGACTGCTGTGTTGGCGCTAGAGATTTTTAAAATGGGGTCCTAGGAACCCCATCAAGTCATAAAAATGGGGTTCAAAAGTAATTTTTAGGGGTCCCACTTTTTTATAAGAGTTTAGAAACAAAATGATAAACGTATTCATTATCCTGTTGTATCTCACATTCCATATCGTGTTTTGGAAAAAGGTTGTCATAAACGTTACTTAATTCATTAAAAAAATGTATAAAAATTAAAACAAATGTGTATGCATATGTAAATGTATTCAGTTATAAACATTCATTCACTTTCTTCTTTCCTTCATGGATCTAAACTTTACCACTGTTGGTAGTTTTTTCTGTCTTTTTATTTAATAAGTTGTAGGTGTATGTATTTCAGTATAAAAGTGTAAAAAGTGTTTTGCTTGGGTCATGAAATGATGATAATGGTGTGCCAGGGCATACATACATTTTATATTTAACGCTTAAATCTCTGGAGTCTACATCAACTTCACATCTCTCCCTCATTTCAAAATGTTTTAGTTTTTTCATGTTGTTTTTTGTTGGTTTGTTTTCCGCCCTTTTTTGTCAAACAAAACTATGTTTTGATGGCAAACACACAAAATATGCAAAATCTTCCACCAAAAATATTTTTATTAGTGGAATATTTCATGTGAAGTAATGGGAACCTTGGATAGGTCAATAATTCCTAATAACATTGATTTTGATTCAATATTATGTTTTGAGCAATGACAGTTTGAAATAAAAAAACAGCTTTGTTTTATTAGTCAACATTGCAGCTTTTTCTAATTTATATTTCACCTTTAAGCTATTTTATTTCACTTTTGTTATGTTTTATCCATCCATCCATCATCTTCCGCTCATCCGAGGTCGGGTCGCGGGGGCAGCAGCCTAAGCAGGGAAGCCCAGACTTCCCTCTCCCCAGCCACTTCGTCTAGCTCTTCCCGGGGGATCCCGAGGTGTTCCCAGGCCGGCAGGGGGACATAGTCTTCCCAACGTTTCCTGGGTCTTCCCCGTGGCCTCCTACCGGCTGGACGTGCCCTAAACACCTCCCAAGGGAGGCGTTCGGGTGGCATCCTGAACAGAATCGGTGACAAAGGACTGCCTTGCCCGAGCCACCTCATCTGGCTCCTCTTGATGTGAAGGAGCAGCGGCTTTACTTTGAGTTCCTCCCGGATGGCAGAGATTCTCACCCTATCTCTAAGGGAGAGCCCCGCCACCCCGCGGAGAAAACTCATTTTGGCCGCTTGTACCCGTGATCTTATCCTTTCGGTCATGACCCAAAGCTCATGACCATAGGTGAGGATGGGAACGTAGATCAACCGGTAAATTGAGAGCTTTGCCTTCCGGCTCAGCTCCTTCTTCACCACAACGGATCGATACAACGTTCGCATTACTGAAGACGCCGCACCGATCCGCCTGTTGATCTCACGATCCACTCTTCCCCCACTCGTGAACAAGACTCATAGGTACTTGAACTCCTCCACTTGGGGCAGGGTCTCCTCCCCAACCCAGAGATGGCACTCCACCCTTTTCCGGTTAAGAACCATGGACTCGGACTTGGAGGTGCTGATTCTCATTCCGGTCGCTTCACACTAGGCTGTGAACCGATCCAGTGAGAGCTGAAGATCCCGGCCAGATGAAGCCATCAGGACAACATAATCTGCAAAAAGCAGAGACCTAATCCCGCGGCCACCAAACCGGAACCCCCTCAACGCCTTGGCTGCGCCTAGAAATTCTGTCCATAAAAGTGATGAACAGAATCGGTGACAAAGGACAGCCTTGGCGGAGTCCAACCCTCACTGGAAACGTGTCCGACTTACTGCCAGCAATGCGGACCAAGCTCTGACACTGATCAAACAGGGAGCGGACCGCCACAATAAGAAAGTCCGGTACTCCATACTCTCTGAGCACTCCCCACAGGACTTCCCGAAGGACACGGTCGAATGCCTTCTCCAAGTCCACAAAGCACATGTAGACTGGTTGGGCAAACTCCCATGCACCCTCAAGAACCCTGCCGAGAGTATAGAGCTGGTCCACAGTTCCACGACCAGGACGAAAACCACACTGTTCCTCCTAGATCCGAGGTTCGACTATCCGGCGTAGCTTCCTCTCCAGTACACCTGAATAAACCTTACCGGGAAGTCTGAGGAGTGTGATCCCACGATAGTTGGAACACACCCTCCGGCCCCCCTTCTTAAAGAGAGGGACCACCACCCCTGTCTGCCAATCCAGAGGTACTGCCCCCGATGTCCACGCGATGCTGCAGAGTCTTGTCAACCAAGACAGCCCCACAGCATCCAGAGCCTTAAGGAACTCCTGGCGGATCTCATCTACCCCCGGGGCCTTGCCGCCGAGGAGCTTATTAACTACCTCAGCAACCTTAGCCCCAGAAATAGGAGAGCCCACCACAGATTCCCCAGGCACCGCTTCCTCAAAGGAAGACGTGTTGGTGGGATTGAGGAGGTCTTCGAAGTATTCCCTCCACCGATCCACAACATCCGCAGTCGAAGTCAGCAGAACACCATCTGCACCATACACGGTGTTGATAGTGCACTGCTTCCCCTTCTTGAGGCGGCGTATGGTGGTCCAGAATCGCTTCGAAGCCGTCCGGAAGTCGTTTTCCATGGCTTTCTCGAACTCTTCCCATGTCCGAGTTTTTGCCTCCGCGACCGCTAAAGCTGCACACCGCTTGGACCGTCGGTACCCTTCCACTGCCTCCGGAGTCCTATGAGCCAAAAGAACCCGATAGGACTCCTTCTTCAGCTTGACGGCATCCCTCACTGCTGGTGTCCACCAACGGGTTCTGGGATTACCGCCATGACATGCACCAACAACCTTGCAGCCACAGCTCTAATCAGTCGCCTCGACAATAGAGGTTCGGAACATGGTCCACTCGGACTCAATGTCCCGCACTTCCCTCGTGACATGTTCAAAGTTCTCCCGGAGGTGTGAATTGAAACTCTCTCTGACAGGAGACTCTGCCAGACGTTCCCAGCAGACCCTCACAATGCGCTTGGGCCTGCCAGGTCTGTCCGGCATCCTCCCCCACCATTACAGCCAACTCACCACCAGGTGGTAATCGGTAGAAAGCTCCGCCCCTCTCTTCACCCGATTGTCCAAAATATGAGGCCGCAAATCCGATGACACAACTACAAAGTCGATCATGGAACTCCGGCCTAGGGTGTCCTGGTGCCAAGTGCACATATGGACACCCTTATGTTTGAACATGGTGTTTGTTATGGACAATCTGTGACGAGCACAAAAGTCCAATAACAAAACACCACTCGGGTTTAGATCCGGGCGACCATTCATCCCAATCACGCCTCTCCAGGTTTCACTGCCGTCGCCAACATGAGCGTTGAAGTCCCCCAGTAGGACAAGGGAATCACCCGGGGGAGCACTTTCCAGTACTCCCTCGAGTGTACCCAAAAAGAGTGGGTACTCTGAACTGCTGTTTGGTGCGTAAGCACAAACTACAGTCAGGACCCGTCCCCCCACCCGAAGGCGGAGGGAAGCTACCCTCTCGTCCACTGGGTTGAACTCCAACGTGCAGGCTTTGAGCCGGGGGGCAACGAGAATTGCCACCCCAGCCCGTCGCCTCTCACTGCCGGTAACGCCAGAGTGGAAGAGAGTCCAGTCCCTCTCGAGAGAACTGGTTCCAGAGCCCTTGCTGTGCGTCAAGGTGAGTCCGACTATATCCAGCCTGAACTTCTCTACCTTGCGCACTAGCTCAGGCTCCTTACCCCCCAGTGAGGTGACGTTCCACGTCCCAAGAGCTAGCTTCTGTAGCCGAGGATCGGACCGCCAAGTGCCCTGCCTTCGGCTGCCGCCCAGCTCACAATGCACCCGACCTCTATGGCCCTTCCTATGAGTGGTGAGCCCATTGGAGGGATTACCCACGTTGCCTCTTCGGGCTGTGCCCAGCCGGGCCCCATGGGGACAGGCCCGGCCACCAGGCGCTCGCCATCGTGCCCCAACTCCGGGCCTGGCTCCAGAGCGGGGCCCCGGTAACCTGCGTCCGGGCAAGGGAAATCTGAGTTCATTTTGTTGTAATTCCATAGAAGTCTTTGAGCTGCTCTTTGTCTGATCACTCACCTAGGACCTGTTTTTCTTGGGAGACCCTACCAGGGGGCATGAAAGCCCCCAGACAACATAGCTCCTAGGATCATTGGGACACGCAAACTCCTCTACCACGGAAAGGTAGCAGCTCATAGAGGAGTGTTATGTTTTAGTTTATTTTAATAGTATTTTTAGAATGTGCCGTGGGCCTTTAAAACATTAGCTTTGGGCCGCAAATCGCCTCTTTGGCACACTTTTGACACCGCTGCTATAGAAAATAAAAAAATTAATCTGATAAATCTATCGCGTTTATCGTAACGCACAGTCACCATCTCTGCTTCAATAAACAATGACGGTGATGACGTCATTGTCAGCGATGCTAACTTGTCAGCCACTTCTTCAAAAGATTCCTTTTGAACACTCCTCGCACATTAACACTTCAAAAGGCAAACAACTGCCCCGTTTTTTGACCTGCAAAGTATGTGTTTGAGGTGGAGGAGTCTGCTCGGGTGCTGGTTAGCTTAAAACTAACAGCTAGCCTGTCTCCATCCTCGAACGATGTGAATCCAGCGGGAGATAAAGGTGAAGTTTCCATGGACTCATAAATACTAAAATAACACCTTTACTGGAGTTACAAATGTTGACTTTACACTCACCTTACTGTTTACCAAGAAGTCTATTTCCTTTTCCCGACAAAACTCAAACCAATATTTCCTGTCAATAGCGTCACTTCCCTAACTTCCCCGGAAGTCCCGCCCCCCAGCCAAAGCCATTGGCTAACACCCCGTAGCCGGCCACTACCCTGGACCTACATTGAAAATACACGCAACCCTAATTCAAAATGCCGTACATTTGACTCATTTAAAAAAAAAAACGCCCGGACACCCCGGACACCCCCGCAAAAGAAAACATGTCCGGGTAAAAGAGGACGTATGGTCAGCCTACTTTAGCATGTGTTTTGACACCCATATGGCATTTGGTGCACGTTTTGGCTCCCAAGAGATCACTTGAGCATGTGTTGTTGTTTCTAAAAGGGCACCCGAGCATACATTTTGGCTCCTAGTGGGCATTTGGTGTGTGTTTTGGCTCCCAAGAAGGCACATCAGCATACTTTTTGGTTTCTAAAAGGGCACTTTAGCATGCGTTTTGGCTTCCATAGGGCCTTTGGGGCATGTTTTGGCTCTTAAGAGGGAACTTTACCATGCGTTCTGTCTCTCAAGAGAACACTTTAGCATGAGTTATGGGTCCAAAGTAATGCGTTTTAGCACACATTTTGGCTCTTAGGAGGTAACTTTAGTGCGCCTTTTGGCTACCAGGAGGGTACTTTAGCACACACTTTCACTCCAAAGAGGGCACTTTAGCGTGTGTTTTGGCACCCATAGGCCTTTGGTGCGCGTTTTGTCTCCAAAGAGAGCACTTTGGCATGTGTTGTATATATGGTATAACCACCTATCACTCCCCCTGGTGGTCACTGGGTGTAACACAGTGCAGACAAAACATAAAGCTCAATACACAACATCTAGTTACTCTCGATTAAACGTGACTAAGCTACAGGGTAAGCTATCCCCAGAGAATTGTAGCAAGCAACACTACAGGCTGCACAGCAAAAGTAGCTTGCTATATCAAAGCTACATTTAACTGCATTCATATCTATGAGCCCCCATGTATAATATCAATGTTAATGTAAGTGAGAGTGAACAAATAGACCCAACAAGGGTCCATTACTATTAAAGGCCTACTGAAACCCACTACTACCGACCACGCAGTCTGATAGTTTATACATCAATGATGAAATCTTAACATTGCAACACATGCCAATACGGCCTTTTTAGTTTACTAAATTGCAATTTAAAATTTCGCGCATAGTATCCTGTTGAAAAAGTCGGTATGATGATGCGTATGATGACACGTGTGCGTGACATCTCGGGTTGTAGCGGACATTTTGTTCCAGCCCGATCACCGGTATAAGAAGTCTGCTTTAATCGCATAATTACAAAGTCTTCTGGACATCTGTCTTGCTGAATCTTTTGCAATTTGTTCAATTAATGATGGAGACGTGAAAGAAGAAAGACGTAGGTGAGAAGCGGTGTATTGCGGCCGCCTTTAACAACACAAACACAGCTGGTGTTTCCTTGTTTACATTCCCGAAGGTGAAGCTTTACTATGGAACAGAGCGGTCAAGCGAACATGGTTCTCTACCACATGTCAACTGGCAGGTTTCGGTGAGAAAATTGTGGTAATAAGTCGGCTCTTACCGTAGACATGAGCGGAGCTCGCGTCGTTCCTCGTGCACCTTTCAAAGAGGCAGCTGCGACTCTCTTGCCTCCTCCGACTGGCCGCCCCCGAACGTGGGATGCTTCCACCGTCGAGGAAGGGGGAAAAAAACCTTAGCCCCAAAGGCTGCCTTCGCTTCGCCTCGTCGAGAAAGGTGGCTTCCCTAAGAGACACTGGCGGTCACCACACCCGTGGCCACACCCCTCCGACTTTCAGGTACGACAATATAATCTCACTAAAACACCAGTAACACAATAAGCAGATAAGGGATTTTCCAGAATTATCTTAGTAAATGTGTCTAATAACATCTGAATCGCTCCCACTGCCTTCTCTTTTTTTTTCTTCTAGTCCTTCACTCTCACTATCCTCATCCACGAATCTTTCATCCTCGCTCAAATTAATGGGGTAATCGTCGCTTTCTCGGTCCGAATCGCTCTCTCTGCTGGTGGCCATGATTGTAAACAATGTGAGGAGCTCCACAACCCGTGACGTCATGCGCATATCGTCTGCTACTTCTGGTACAGGCAAGGCTTTTTTATTAGCGACCAAAAGTTGCGAACTTTATTGTCGATGTTCTCTACTAAATCCTTTCAGCAAAAATATGGCAATATCGCGAAATGATCAAGTATGACACATAGAATGGACATGTTATCCCCGTTTGAATAAGAAAATCTCATTTCAGTAGGCCTTTAACTATCTGTAATTTAACTGGGGACACACCTCTAAGGGTCCCTGTACCGCACTGTATGTATTTACTTAGTTTGCCTTTTCTTTGGCCCTGTCAGGCTTGTCCCTGACAGTTTGGTTATGTTTTAGTTTTTCCTCTGTGTTTGTCTTTGTTTCCTGTCAGCGCTTTTATTTTGGTTATTTCCTGCTTGTCTCCCTGAGCGCTGTTTCCCCTCAGCTGTGGCTGATTGGCACTTGGCAACACCTGGCGTCATTTAGCCAGCTGCTATTTAAACCTGCCTTGCCATCCAGTCTGTGCTTGAGTATTGTCGCTACTACCTGTCGTTGTCATTACGATTTGTCATTGTAGCTTTAGCTATAAGCTGTATGCTGAATCCGGATAGGTGTCAGCTGTCCTCTAGTTCCTGTTTTCCTGATATCCTGTCTCCTGTCTCCAAGTTCCTGGTTTGTTTTTTTCCCTGATTTTTTGAAAATTAAATTATGTTTTCCTGCACCAAGCCTGCCTTCTCTGCATCTGGGGGTTCGTCACCAACCATTCGTGACAGGCCCACCCCTATATTGTTATTCATTTTCTCTACCTACAGTAAAAACAGCATCTGTGTAGACAAAAATAAAATTAAGACTTGTGTGTTGTTTGGGAACAGTTGTGCAGTAAAACTGTTCATGATGTCAACTCACCTTAATGTGTGTTCCTAAATTTGTGTTGGACGTATTAGATGAAAAGAGTAGTTATGATTTTGATTTACAGAGTTTATACCAAAAAGTTCTATTTTGGTTTCATCTGACCACATGACATTCTCCCAATCCTCTGCTGTATCATCCATGTATCCATTTTGGTATAAACTCAACTTGTCGTGTTTGGGGGAAGAAGAATACTGAGTTGCATCCCAGGAACACCAGACCTACTGTGAAGCATGGGGGTGGAAACATCATGCTTTGGGGCTGTTTTTCTGCTAAGGAGACAGGACGTCTGATCCGCGTTAAGGAAAGAATGAATGGGGCCATGTATCGTGAGATTTTGATCCAAAACCTCCTTCCATCAGTGAGAGCTTTGAATGGTTGACCAAATACTCATTTTCCACCATAATTTACAAATAAATTCTTTAAAATTCCTACAATGTGAATTCCTGGATTTTTTTTCATATTCTGTCTCTCAGAGTTGAATTGTACCTATGATGAAAATTACAGACCTCTGTCATCCTTTTAAGTGTGAGAACTTGCAAAATCGGTGGCTAACTAAATACTTGTTTGCCCCACTGTATATATAAATAGCAAGTTTCAAACAATATTCATAGATATAGAACAAATAAAGATACTTGCAGTTTTCCAAGAGTGTTTTTTGGGTCATGTCGGATTCAGCAATACTTAGAAAACGCCACTAGATGTCAGTACTGCTTTGCAAACACACTCCCATTCCCGCGCCCTTACTTGTCTGTGTTTTTTACTTATTGGAGTAAGGAATGTTAGAATGATGGCGACAGTCTGAGCATGGAATGAACTAATTTTCTACAAGGAACCCCAATGTATCGTTTGACGTCACTGATGCGACCTTTAAAAATGTGTGCATTTCCTGGCAGTCCAAATTTCGCTGTACTATTATTTATTTCCCAAATAACAACGACAAATAACCACAGTTTCCATTAGCATCGCGTTAAAAAAAAAAAAAAATCAGCCGCGCGCGGGGGTGTCACGTGATCGCTCCGCTGGGTGGTCCCACGAGACATGTTGGTTCTGGGGGAGCTGGCGCGGAGCCATCATGGCCGCTCGTAAACAACAACAGCGTCAAGTTGAAGTCGACTGGCTGTGAGCGGCGGCCTTGCTGTCTGCCGCTGCTTTTTTTTTTTGTGCGAGCACAGCAAACATACCCTGACGTGCTTTTCCAACAATGCGCAGTTTGTTGGCTTGGTGAGTTTATCCTGAGCCCTCAAATGAACCCAACACCACTCTTTGGCGTGTTCAGCTAGCGACGCAGTTAGCATTTAGCTAACGATAGCTATGCTAAATAGGTTAGCCATGAGCGTCGCTAAGTAGATTAAATTGCGACGCCTACGCACAGCTTAGGTGCTTCCCGTGGGTAAACACACTGTTGCAGTGAAACATATGTTTTAAACTAATATATTTCGTTTACATAAATCACGGACAACATGTCTAATTTGAACTAGCCAAGGCTCCAGTCTCTCATGGTGCGTGTTGTTTGAGGCTATTGCTTTGCCAGCTAACATACTTAAGCTATTTTAAGTCTAAGTTGTTGTCTTTTAAACCACAACATTCTTAAGAGTGGCATAGTTGAGAATAGTCTGTGTCCAACAACTGTGCTGATGTGCTGTGTATATTTTTATATCGTTTGCCTCTAGCCCAGTGGTTCTCTACGTTTTTTCAGTGATGTACCCCCTGTGAACATTTTTTAAATTCAAGTACCCCCTAATCAGAGCAAAGCATTTTTGGTTGAAAAAAGAGATAAAGAAGTAAAATACAGCACTATGTCATCGGTTTCTGATTTGTTAAATTGTATAACAGTGCACAATATTGCTCATTTGTAGTTGTCTTTCTTGAACTATTTGGAGAAAAAAAGATACAAAAATAACTAAAAACTGGTTGAAAAATAAACAAAATAAAGTGATTCAATTATAAATAAAGGTTTCTACACATAGAAGTAATCATCAATTTAAAGGTCCCTCTTTGGGGATTGTAAATAGAGATCCATCTGGATTCATGAACTTAATTCTAAACATTTCTTCACAAAAAAAGAAATATTTAACATCAATATTTATGGAACATGTCCACAAAAAATCTAGCTGTCAACACTGAATATTGCATTGTTGCATTTCTTTTCACAGTTTATTAACTTACATTCATATTTTGTGGAAGTATTATTCAATAAATATATTTATAAAGGATTTTTGAAGTGTTGCTATTTTTAGAATATTTAAAAAAAAATCTCACGTACCTCTTGGCATACCTTCAAGTACCCCCTGGGGTACGCGTACCCCCATTTGAGAACCACTGCTCTAGGCCGTACACCAAAAGCTTAGAGGTGGGAATCAACAGAACTGTCAGCATTTACTCTGAGTTACTGTATTTAAATTAAATTGTTTTCAGTCTTTACGGCTACATTTACACAAGTATTGTACTTCATTGTATTTTAATCTGTCTAAACCATTATTGATTAGATCTTTTTTCTAAGTCAGGATACTCTAGTAAATTTTGGCCAGCAAAACAATTGGCAGTTCATTCTTCAGAAAGATAAATATATTTTATTTTAGTACAATAATGCAAGAAAAAACTGTGTTTTGCTTAAGAACACCACCTTTTTTACTTGTGCCACTCTTTAACAAAAGCGGGAAACTTTATTTCCATAGTAAGTTTTATTTTTGCTTTTTCTTGGTTTGATTTTTTGGACCTTGTACATGAGTGAGTTTCAGCATAGTAACTGTACTTAAGTACAATATTCCAATAGCCGATCCACCTCTGTACAGTACTAACTACAATAACAATTTGTCGCCCTCTCAGACTGACTGCTATCCATCTGGTTGGACTTCCCTTTCCTCATCTGTGTCATATAGCTTAATACAGCCATGTCTTCCCAGCAGCCCAACAGCTCAGCCCCCAACAGCCCCACCAATGTCATTGGTTCCCCATTTTCAGTCATCAGTCCCTCTATCAACTCTTCAATGGTATCTCCCTCTCTGGGATTTGGACCCATAAGCCACAGCCAGGTATGGGACATTATTAAATTGTTGTGTGTTTGATAACTGGTTAATGTGGAAATTAATTTGGGTTCCTTAGTGATGACAAATAATGCGATTTGGTGTTTTCTCAGTGTTTCTCCTTGGTCGCATTTTTGAAAAAGAGTCTATAGAGGGGTCTGAATACTGAAAACTCGCTAAGCATAGGGACGTAGTCGCTAAGTTGGCCATACTAGTGCTTCTTCCATGACAAGAAATTGTCACTAGCCGTTTTTTTTGGGTGAGGAAAAAAGTCTGAAGTGGTCTGAATAGATTGAAGAATCTTGTCTATTGAACAGAGGTATACAGTATATGCACACTCACACTACCTGTCCTCCATTACATATAGCACATAAAAAGTGATTTTTCTTTGACGACAATAAAACAGTACATTACTGAAAATGACCATGGGAAATAAAATCCAATTAGATGAATGGACTTCAATCCTTATACTAGGACTGCCCTAAAAATAAAATACAACCACCCTTTTTAAATGTTTTTGTTTTTTAAGAAAAATATATATTTACAATTTTAAAATTTTCTTTCCCAGCCTGCTTCTTAAAGAAAACATCAAATACAAATGACCAAGATAATTCAAAACAAGTTGAACTTTTATTTGATCAATGAGTAGTTTTATGTGACACCGCAGTCACTGCATCTTACTCTTAGCAAAACTCAAATTTTTATACTTAAGTTCTTTTTAGACCAGATATAATTGCTGTCCTCAAATTTGTACTTTTTAAGGTCAAGGCAAGTGTTGCTTTAAAGGAGGTCTCATATTTTAGGGCACCAAGGGAAACATTATTTTCTTCGAGGCATGGGCTCCAAAGCATGCATATATATATATATATATAAATATATATATATATATTGTGTATATATATATATATATATATATATATATATATTAGGGCTGCGACTCTTAGGGTGTCCCTCGATTTGATTCAATATCGATTCTTGGGGTCGCGATTCGATAATACATCAATTTTTTTCAATTCAACGGGATTCTCAATTCAAAAACGATATTTTTTCGATTCAAAACGATTCTGTATTCATTCAATACGTAGGATTTCAGCAGGATCTACCCCAGTCTGCTGACATGCTAGCAGAGTAGTAGATTTTTTTTAAAATAGCTTTTATAATTGTAAAGGACAATGTTTTATCAACTGATTGCAATAATGTAAATTAGTTTTAACTATTAAACGAACCAAAAATATGACTTATTTTATCTTTGTGAAAACATTGGACACAGTGTGTTGTCAAGCTTATGAGATGCGATGCAACTGTAAGCCACTGTGACACTATTGTTCTTTTTTTTATTTTTTATAAATGTCTAATGATAATGTAAAAGGGATTTTTAATCACTGCTATGCTGAAATTATAATTAATAGTGATACTGTTGTTGATAATATTCATTTTTATTTCACTACTTTTGGTTTGTTCTGTGTCGTGTTTGTGTCTCCTCTCAATTGTTCTGTTTATTGCAGTTCTGAGTGTTGCTGGGTCAGGTTTGGTTTTGGAATTGTATTGCATTGTTATGGTATTGCTGCGTAGGGGTTTGTTGGATTGATGAAAAAACAACAAAAAAAAATCGATAAAAAAAAAAGAGAATCGATTCTTAATCGCACAACGTATTCGAATCGATTTTTTCCCACACGCCATATATATATATATATATATATATATATATATATATATATGTATATATATATATATATATATATATA